>NC_080571.1:311728798-312028798 GCF_030247185.1 Malaya genurostris
TTCTGTCATAATTTTGAACTCTTATAACTGATTTTTTGATAGATTTATATAATTTAACTATCAATAAATTCAGAACCATTTAACTTAAATCTATAAAAATATGCACATCACGGCTGGGAGGTCTGTTGAAACAGAAAGGCCAAATACCAAATATCATAACAATCGATCCACTAGGGTTTGAATAACAGGTGATTGTGTCAGACGAGTTCTAATTTTCATCAAGATATGGAAACAGACGCACCAGCGCATTCATGCATAAAAGTAATAATGATTTGCGGTACGGATTGGTCCATCTTCCTCCGTATTCTCCAGGCCTGGCCCCCAGCGACTATTATCTATTTCCAAACCTGAACTGGTTTCTTCAGGAAAATAAATTTTCGTCGAATGCGGAGGTCATTGCTGAAACAGAAGCCTATTTTAAAGGCCTTGACAAATCTGTTTTTTTTTTTCAAAAGGCCTCCTAATGTTGGAGGACCGATGGCTCAAGTGTAGTGCTCTAGTTGAAGATTAGTTGGAAGTAACCTGCCGGCTGCCGTCAAAAACTACCGGCCAAAAAATATTATGACAATATATTGGAAAATCAACGAAAAGGATCTTAACTCACACGATTGCTCTCGATTTCGTACGACCAGACCGAACTAGACAATTTTCAGATGGTGAGAAAGTTATTCGTTGCTTCAAAAATAAAAACAGTTTGCAAAACATGTTGCGAGGCATTTAATGAAAAATGTTCATCGTTGCATCCGAACCAAAATGGAATAAGACTGGTCATACTTTTGATGTGCATTAAGAGTTGTTTATTGTGAAAGTTGTACTGTTTTAATAATAAAGATGAGCGGTTACATTTAGCTTAAGAAAAAATGAATCCTTTTGAATCAACTAGTAGTAAAAAAAGTCAAATGATGACCTTAAAACTTCCGTCGAATGCGATCGGTATCGATTCCGATTCCAAACTCAATAATCGGTTGAACAACACAAACCAGCACTTACTGGCAATTCCAGTAATCCTTTTCGTTTGGACGAGGCCAAACGTTTGGAGAGCATTATTGATTTCCACGTTTCCGAAATAGAACGAGACACTTTGCAACCTTTATCATCGGGCAAAACATTATGCTCCACATAACCGTATTTCAATCACTTTCCAATGCCGCAACGTTCCGTTCCTTGGTATCACGAACTCGGATTGTTATAATGCCCTGTCCGCCTTCTCGTACGGGTCTCGGCAATTGCAACTTTCAATCATGATAGATTATGATTTTATATCTTCGAATAAATATCAATCCTTTTATAGTGCAGTAAACGGATGCTTTCGCAAGCTTTAGTCAGTGTCGGCTTCAGCTGAACGATTGTCATAAAAATTCGACGGTAAAAACGGTGCTATTCACCATTCCTGCGAATTTCCGATTCAACCTCCCCTCTCCCTCCGTCAGCTCTGGTTCTGAACTGAACATATTGTCGGACCTGGATTTAGTCAAGCCGACCCGTCAAACGTGGGAGGTCCCCTAGCAGGAAAGCTATTGCCCGTTTCAACCGAGCATTTGTCAACTAGACTTACGTCCCGGCGTCGAAGCCGTGCTCGGTGAGTTCGCTTCGCAGAATCCGGCAGATGCAGATGATGACGACGGTTGGGCCTGACATCAAGCCACAGCTCATAAAAATGGAAACATGTCCATGCATACATACTCGCACTTTCCCAAGAAAACCGATATAAACAACACGCACGGTAGGTCTGACACATGAACATCAACCACGGGGACACAGGGACCAGCTGGGTTTGCGGTAGAAGTGAGTTTCATATCCCCATGGAAAACTGAAAGCTGCAGGAGTCGTCGAATAAGAAAACAACCAGGAAGGCACTGCTTGGACGGACGTATTTACCCGCGCTGATGGTGGTCTTATGAGCTGCCGAATCGTGGAACATATGCAAACGATATTTGCCACGGCACAACGGAATGAATTGAATGGATTTTTTTGTTATTCGTTGTAATTCGTTAGGCGTTCTTGCATTAGACTGGTTTATTGTGAAGGATACAGAATAGTACCTAAAAATAGGTCTAACAAATGATTGCAAAGATTTGTCAGTATAAGTAATGTTACTGGTTACTTCCGAAATATTAAATGACTTCAATGCGTGACTTGAATACCATTCTGTTTCTTGATGCATTCATGGACCACCACAGGTTCATGATAGTCATAACGCAATATAACTGTACTGATTCTGATTAAATAAATGTAGTAAAGAACAAAATCATAGGCGCTCAAACAATAAAATATACTAGACATTTTAACATAACTACTTATTAGCATAGAAGGTTTCAAAGTTTTGTATTGGACGGCCGATAATAGTTGTATTTCTTACTACAGTCTTAGTTGTTAGAAATTAAAGACTGTACTTGAAGAAAGATAAAAAGTGTACTGGTAGTTGGACTTGGATAAAATTTAACAAACTATGTATAGGACTATCAATGGTTTATTTGGTTACAGACTCTCATGGTGCACCCTATCTCCGTAACCAGGGGTTTGATCCGAATGAAAATTGGAATATTCTTATGACATCTTAAGAACTTCCATCTCCGAGAAAAGTGAGTGATGTTATTTTCACGTTTTCATATTTTTTATGCATTTCACCCTGTTATTCCGGAACCGGATATTGAATTCAAATGAAATTCCGGAACTTTGGATGTGACCATCAGACCTTTTATTTGAATATAAGTTTGTGAAACTCGATTCAACCATCTATGAGGAAATTAGGTGAAACCAATTTCACAGCTTTGGTGTATATTATCCTGTAATTCCGGAACCATAATTCGGATCCAAATGATATTCAGGAACTTTATATGGGACCATAAGACCTTTCATTTGAATTTAAGTTTGAGAAAATCGGTATTTTTTTTCATATCACCCTGTAATTCCAGAACCGGAAGTTGGATTCAAATAATATTCCGGAACTTTGTATTGACAACTAGACCAAGTTGTGTGATGGAAGTGAATTTGTATTTCTTGGCTTGTTAGAAGTCCTATTTCTCATTCAGGTGACTAAAATAACAGGTCGATGAATTTAGTACGTTTCAATTTTAAATGTAATGAATGATCTGTGCACAGTTCTGCCAAGATTTCAAAAGTCACTGGGGCAACTTGTTCGGACCTTTTTTCGATTTTCCCTGCATTTTGTTGCTCTCGTGTGTTCCACCTTATATTTGCACCGTTACAATTCTACGAGTAAAGTATTGAAAGTTTGCAAAAACTCGCACAATCAATTAACTGGTATGTGCAATTATCAATTTTCGGAAGTTTTATTCGTAGCCACGTCATCCAGTTATGTCTCTGACATTAATCACTCGATTTTTTTTTCAAAACTGTGCCGCAGCACTCTTTCAATTTCATGACTGAAAAAAGGCGGGTGGGTAATGACAGAGACATAACTGGATGTCGTGAACACGAAAAAACTGGCACACTCCCATCACTTTTCCGTATAAAGATGTATTCAACATCATCACACCGTTCATACTTGAATGTGTTAGTGACGGTGCAAATTATTTAAGGTTCCATCTTGATGAATCTTTTGGTAGGATATATTGAGATCTGAGATGATTCTCGTATGTGTCTTGTTTCGGCAAAAGTTGCTCAGAAAATGGTAGGAAAGAGACAAAATTCAACTAGTTGTTTAGGATGATCTTTAGCACTGAAAAGTGCTTTGAATGGGTCTTGCTGGACTTTTTGGCTGCTTTTCTACCGGTTTTCGGTGTCATCGTGCGTTCAGAGTAGCTGCTTTAACTTAAATGACGCTATTTCTCACATCACATTTCATTTTATACATGCTACTGGCAACGGTGTACGGACATCCCCTTTGCCAAAATTCCTTTTCTTGTTCGCAGAACGGAAAACAGTGAGACGACAGGTCATCGATGTTGGTCTCGTGTGTCGTGTTTCGGGAACAGTTGCTCAGCAAATGGTAGGAAAAATGAACCACTCAACTTTTATATGGATGCTCTTGTACAGAAGCAGACATCTCGAATTCTGATTGCCAGGTGTTGTAATGTGTCAAATCAAACAGGTTTTTCAATAGTATACTAAGGACCCGATCAGATGTACATAACAAAATCATAACACAAGTATATCAACAGTTGATATGTATAACAATTTGTGTTATTTTGAGATATTTAACAAATGAAAACAGTTGAAAGTTAAAATAATGATAACAATATAATAACAAAATCAGTTATGATGTTTTATTTTCATTTGCAAGACTCATGATAAAGTTCATAAATTGAAAAAATGAGTTCTTCCGTTGCTTCCTATCGAAATATAATGATCAGAATATCAAAGAACTAAAAGAAGAAATCAGATCACTAAATAAATTATTCATTTAATAAAAAAAACAACTATTGTTATAAATTTCTGCTTTCGGACTTCTGTAGTTATATCAAATTCAATAATAATTATGATACAAACGTTTCAAAATGTGTTACGATTTTGTTCCCGCTAGAGTCTTTTTTATTATGATTTTTGTTATTTTAACAGCTTACCAGCCAAAAATATTTCAAAATTTGTTACAAAATATTTCTGAATTAAATTACTCCGGTTGTTATAATTCTGTTATTACCATCTGATCGGGGAGTGTATCGATAAGTAGTTAGCAACATTCAAACAGTTATTACTCTGAAATGGCTCATTTTTTTGCAGCCTGTTTTGCGATGACATGATTGTTTACATGTCAATAACAGCTCCGCAATCGATTGGTTTCGGTGCGGTTTATCGTTTCAATGATGAGTCGAATTGATCCGGAAACGCGAAATAAAATTCTGCACATTTGCCCCGATCCGGTAGGAAAACGGGTCCCAGCCAGCCCGGCCGGGACATAAAAGTGGTTGAGTACATCAGGGAAAACCCATCGGCGTCGACGCGGGACTTGGCCAAGCAGTTCAACACTAGCATCGGGATGATTCAACGGATCAAAGTTCGGAACTCCCTGAAAACATACAAGAAACAGAAGGTGCCGAAAAAGTCCCTGGTACAGCAAGTTCAGGCCAAAACAAGAGCGCGAAAACTGTATAAAGGAAGAGTCTCGAGCGCTGCCCGGACCGCAATATTATACGAAATCGGTGTACCAGAACCTGGACGACGCTGACACCACGATGGCGATGGAAAAGTTTGGGCAGAAGGTGTTGGTCTGGCAAGCAATTTGTACCTGTGGTTTGCGGTCGTTGATTTTCTTCACGAAGGGCACAATTAACGCCAAGGTGTACGAGGAAGAATGTTTGAAGAAGAGAATGCTGCCACTGTACAGAAAGCATAAGGCTCCTCCTCTCTTCTGGCCGGATTTGGCTTCAGCCCACTACGCCAACTCCGTTCTACAGTGGTTGTCAAAAAATAATGTACAGTTGGTGGAAAAGGTCATCAACCCACCGAACTGCTCGGATCTTCGGCCAATTGAAAGGTATTGGGCAATTATCAAGCGGCACTTTCGGAAGGAAGGTACAGTGTCCCAAAACATTCAGGAGTTCAAAAAAAAAACTGGACAGCTGCCACCAGGAAAGTCACAAAAGTAACTGTGCAGAATTTAATGAAGAATGTCAAGTCCAAAGTGCGAGCGTTTCACAGAAACTAGGATTTTCTTCAATATAATCAGTGAAATGCATAAAAATGTAATTTTTCTACAATATATCGAAAACTGATGTCAAAATATGTTTTTTTCGTTTTTTTATTCAATAATCAATGTTGCTAACTACTTTTCGATACACTCCTTATTGAAAAACTTCAATGTTGTTGTAATACACGTTCAAGTTGAAAATTTTCGATTCTATTGGTAGTTAGATTATATAAATCCTTCTACAAATCACTGAGCTATGAGCTTTCAAAATACGAGAAAGGCAAACGCGCCTTATGAATTATCCTCTTTGATACTCGTTTATAATTAATTTGCACAATCCTGTTTATTGATATTTACTGTACATGAAATTTTCAAAATCTAAATTTTTGTAATAGCCAACAGACTTAGAATTGCACGAAACATGGAAATTTAGTGTCATCTCGAAAATTTCGACTTTGGGGCAACTAAGATTTTCGAAATTCAATTTTTTTTAATTCCAGAAGTCTTTAATTAATTACGAATTACGTGAAACGAGATATTATATTATCTGAAAAACAAAATTCAGAAGGGCCAAACTGTGGATTTCTCTACGATATTGCACATTGTTCAGAGTATTTTTCTACAACGCGAAGCAGTCGAATGCTGGCTTTATACGGCTCGTTTGGTGCCAATTTTGTATTGCGAAAAGTGCAAAGCTAATCAAATTATTCTAGTTTTGCACTAAACTGATGATTTTCATCTTCGATTACCAAAGAAGCAATCTTTATAGTTCTTTATATAACACAATGTTCCCCATCGTTTCCCACTTCTCGTTGTATTTTGCTCCAATGCAAACGATCAGCAGCAGGATCGATCTTCTTTGAAGGGAAACTGACTCTGTGAACGTCTCGCAATTGTTTCAACACTGAACTGGATCCTTGATACTGGAGCTGAAGCAGAGCTCTGAACCTAAACTAACTGAAATGATGCACTTGTTACTTTCTGCTCAGTCAACTGCGCCGGCTAGAATGAACGAAAATAATTTCGAATTATTTATGATTATGTCATACAACTGAAAACGTTATCATTAATTGTTTCATGCAATTCTAAGATTTTCGGCATCAAAACAAATTTTTCGATTTCGGAAATTTTATTTTATGTTCTATTATTTTATTTATTTTAATTTACGTGAAATAAATGGGAATAACTAAACCAAAAATTGAATCCACTGCAAATCTGAAGTTTAGCATGATCTGAATGCAGTCCCCAAAGTAATGCCGATCGTGATGACATCTGCTAGCGAACGTCAGGCGGCTCATTGTAAATTTTTCATATACATCGAAACCTCCATTTATGAACTAAACGGGCGTAAAAAGAGGTAGTTCGTTAAAAAAGTTTACGTTATTTGGGATTTGATTCGTAAAAAAAAATTTAAGACTCGTTTCAAAATCAAAGATGGCGGCTTCCGGTTTATTGATATTGCTTAAAACCCCTTAAAATATGGGTATCTTCGGAACGGAATTGATTAGTAGCTGTCGGAAAACGATGTTTGAGGTGGTTCTGAAATTCAAGATGGCGACTTCCGGTTTGTTAATATTCCTTGAGAACTTTTACAATATGGGTATTTTCAGAACGGGATTGATGAATAGATGTCGGAAAACGATATTTGAAGTGGTTCGGAAATCCAAAACAGTGACTTACGGTTTATTAGTATTTCTTAAAAGTTTTTTCCGTATTCCTTGAACTTGGCATTCCTTGAAAACACTATACCGGAAGTCACCTCATTGAATTTTGAAACGAGCTCAAACATCGTTGATTGGTATCCAATCTGTTCCGGAAATTTCTTTGTTTTAAGGATTTTCAAGGCATATCGAAAAACCGGAGGATATTAAAGTGGAATTTGAGACTACACCAAACGTAGTTTTGCGGCATATGTTCATTGAATACTTCCTAAAAATACCCACCTTAAACAACGTTTTCCGACATCTACTCATCAATTCCGTTTCGAAAATACCCATATTGTAAGGGTTTTCTAGGAACATCAATTAACCGGAAGTCCGGAAGTTTGGATTTCCAAAATACCTCAAACATAATTTTTCGGTTTAACCTCCAATCTTGTATAATGGCATCAAACAAACAGTTTGAATACAGTTTAAGTGAAAACTGGATTAGGTTTGACATAACTGAACTCCAACTGATGTCAAATCCATACATTTGACATCCGTTTGTTGTCGAAACTTCAACACAAGAATCGGTTTGTTTGGAAAAATAATAATTATTTGAACAAAACATTCAGTAAATTACTTTTTTAAAAGTTTATAGAGCAATATTGCGACAGAACTATCGTAACTGCTGGTTCTATTTATTTCTACACTTCAACAACTTCAAGGTTTAAAATAAATGTTGTCAACACAAGTAGTAACGAGTCATTTTTAGTTAAATAGTCTTTAATATTCGAATCAAAAGATTACCGACTCATGACACAGAACATTATCAGAAAAATGAGAGATGCCTCCGAAAAATTCATTTATTCGTTATTCGATTTTTATCAGAAAAGAATAACAGAATGTTTTATTCGTGGCTATTGAGGTTCCATATTTCCCAAAAAAAACTTCCTGAACATTTAAATTTTTTATTAGCTTATGCAAAAATTTCATACAGGCAAATTGCCCTGTGCAAATTCCTCTTCCGGCAACAGGTCACTGCATAAAGATTTCTAATTTGTGGTCTGTTTGCGAGGATGCTACGAAAGATATTTGCTTCGGTGATCTTGCACGATACTAAAAAGCATGGAAAGTGTGTATGAAGCAGCAGTTTCACAAAACCGCACATCCTGGCTAACGCGGGAAGTTGTGAAATCTGATGAAAAGATACTGTCATTATCCACTTATGCTCGTAAATCTTAGTAATCAAAATTTGACTTTATTCCTTATCGTCGTCGTTGTTTGGGTGCTTTCGACAGAAACAAAAAAAAAGGAGTTCCGTTGGCATTGCCGGGCTGGCTGGAAAGTGTTTGGTCGTTTCCGTTTTCCTTATGCTCTAGGCTGAAACTGCATGAAGTTCCGACCGGAAAAAAGGTACATACTTCAAAGTACGGACCGGCAGGGAGGCTTTTATGTTTTCGAATATTTGGCTACGGTGGAATTTCTTCCCACGGATGCCCGGGACCAACATCTCCCGAGAAATTTATCGCCCTTCCATCGTGCTGACTTTTAAAACGGCAAATTTATCTGCCATAAATTTATACGAGCAAAAGTACAACAGGGCGCTTAACAATGTCAGTGCGCCGTTGGATCTCGCGTAGCGTAGCGGAAAAGATGCTGTCACCGACTGGGATCACTCTCCTGTTTCGGCGAGGCGAAAGTTGAGTATGGCAGCCAATCGAATTCATTGCACGCGGGGTGCGATCATAAATTCTTCACAATGACAATTTTTCAACATCCTTTCGTGCGACGGCATTTGTGTTCGGTGGGTCTGGTCTGAAATGCTTTCGGAACGATGTTCGAATGGAAGGGTTTAATTGCAACTTTTTCATGCGATCTAAATCTACCGCTCGGGTGAGAAAGGAGCGGCTCTTTTTTTTTCTTCTACGATCGGCTCGACATCCAGCGAACCGTTGCCACACCATCAACATTTGTCCGTTGCCGGGTTTTAATGTTCCGCTCATTGCTCGTGTGGGGCTGACGAATGGCGGATTTGATGTTGTACAGCCGAAGGGAGCACCAATAGCGACAAATCGTAGAGGAAGGCCATCGCAACGCCCCGTGCTCCGGCGGGCCGTTGGTATCCTGTCAGCGACTTCGACTGGCATCCGTTGGTTGATGTATTTTTTTTGTTTGCCCCCGCGAGCAGAGAACTCTCTCGGGCAGCGGCCAAGAGTCCCGGTGCTGCCAAGTTTTAACGAGAACAACGTACTGGAATTGCTTTTTTTAGGATACTGTATTTTTTACAGCTTTCACCGACGAGGACAAGTCTGGCTTGGTTCAAACACACACCCACATTTTCAGTCGTGTGTTAAAACTTTTATGCGTCGATGATTAAGTTGACGCTGATCAATTTTTCACAGCTGTGCTATTGGTCGGGATCATTTTATGACTATTTTGAAGAGAAAGGCACAACACGAAGGTGACACACTTGGCAGGAAGTACTTTTCCAATTTATGACTATGAGTTACGGTCGATTCGCATCAGTGAACAGTGCGATTGTTTTACAAAGCCGCAAGGTTTATATTTTCAAAGTATGAATTGTTCTTGAAGCAAAAAAAACTGAACTACTAGTACGATATCGCAATAAAAGCAAATAAATTATTGAAAAAATGTGTTACACCAGGATTGGGCTGATACTAATGAAGTTTTCGAACCTTTATTCTGTAAGACCACCAATTTCCAGATAACAACATCACATTTTTCCATAAGAGCTGTGATATAAATGGCTCTATCCAGCTCCTCGCATTTGACTTCAATATTCGGCAAGCACAGTCGAACCTTTCGGATAATTTCCAGCTGAGCGGTTATGTTTTGCGATTTGCACGTATAGCAACTGCCCACATCATCATCGGAAACAACCTTGACAACCGAATTCAAAAATGCGTTCCTTTTTCGTTTGGGAGATGGTCATTCACCAGGCGCGTAGCCAGAGAAAATTTTCGGGGGGGGTTTTAGAACATGGTGATAAATCAACACATGTACAATTTATATCACAATGTTTCCCATGGGTTATAATTTTTTGTTTCGGGGGGGGTTTGAACCCCTAAACCCCCCCCCCCCTGTGTACGCGCCTGTCATTCACATAAAGTCGTTTCGCCGAATGGATCGTGAGAGACATTTCAGAGACAGACAAAGGGGAACTTCATATCATCAATAAAAAATATACAAATAATTAATTGATTATGCAATTGATTTCTGATTTAAAAAATACTTCTTTATCTGCTTTTCTTCTATATCGACCTTTCAAGGGGCATATTGCATCATTGAGTGGGGCATATTATACGGTTGCTGGAGCATTAGCAATTCTCATCACTCATCACGAAATCATTGACAATTATGTTCCTCAGGTGTATAGCGAAGAAATACCTACATTAACGAAGAAAATATATCAGTACAATTAAAAATATCTCAATGTTTTCTGAGCGATTGCTAGGTCCGGCAGCACACGATCAAAAACGATGTGGCGAAGACGCATTAGATATTTTTTCATTTGCACTCAGTAAACGGAAAATACATTTTCCTGATACACCATAATAAATGCTTTGATGCTTAATCAGTGTCGTATCTAGAGGAAGGGGAGGGGGTGTCTTAGTATGTAAAAAAACAACAAGTTTGCTTGGAAATTCCGTTCTGAGGATCAGCAATAAATCTAAAGCAATAAGTCAAGATAATTATCGTAAACGCGGGGAAATGAATTTATTTTCGTTGTTTTAAACATTAGATACCTCAGAAGTAGGATTGTAGATCAACAAAGCGAGCATAAATACCATCATCTTCCATTTGTCTTTATTTTAAATTAATTCCAATTACGATACCAAGACAATTGTAAGGTCCGGCGAAAGGGCATTCGGCGAAATGGCGTTCAGCGAAATGGTATTCGATGAAATGGCGTTTTGCGAAATGGCTTTCAGCGAAAAGGCTTTAGGTGAAAAAGTGTTTTGAGAAATGACATTAGGCGAAATGGCTTTCGGTAAAATGTCTTTGGGCGAAATGACCCATACCCGTTTGTTTCAGGTTTACTTAAATTCAGTTTATTCAAACGCAGTAGGGTTTTACAATTATTTTTATCACCGGTTTCCATCTCTACGTCGTGTCACGCCAATCCGTGCTTTCTTTTTTCTTTTATCTACTTGTTTAATTAGTCCATTTATCCGTATGTTTATTTAGTCATATAGTTGTTGGATCTGCGTTTCCGAAATTTGACACTTCCAGGCCGTTTAATTTTTATGTGTTACATTCATTGAAAGTTTGGGCATGAATTAATAAACAGGACTTTAGAAAATTTCGTGTCAAAGTTTCTCTTCAAAATTTGTTCTACCATTCATCGATACTATGATATTCGAAACGGATCTTTCCGTCGGGATGATTTAGAGATCGTGAGCTTATCCTAGACTTCTTACCTGTCTAAATCACCAAATCCCTGACAACTATGGAAGGTCATTCTTTCTCCTTTATCCTTGACCATTCACTGCGAAGTATGGAGATAGAGGGGGCCGGCAATGAAACCCAGGTAAGCAATAAAATAAATAAATCAGAATTTAGCCTTCTGAATGCAAACTATAGCCGTATATTTTGCCAAAGTCGGTCCCAATTCAGTTTCAAGAGCAGTTGAAATTCGAATAAACGAATATTAGCTGTCATAATGTAGCATTAACATGTGCTTATTGGTGACTATCATACTGTTGAATGGATTAATTTGAAATAGAATGGTTTCAAATCCAAAATACTATTACCTAGAAACTTACTTTAGTCAATCAGTAGAACACAATATTTCATTAAATTGTTGTCATTATTATGGAGAAAAACAATACAATAACAATGGAAACCGACTTTGAAACCGGAGTTTAGGGGACCGAGGATCATGTTCCATTCATATCAATTCATTGAAATGGGAAAAATTCTCTCCGTGTTATAAAAAAATGTAATGCCTGTGTGTGTATAAAAAAATGTGTATTGTAAATAAATACTTCATAAAACACAGTAAACAGTTGCGTTTCCTTTTACAGGGTTATTACGGTGGTGCGAATTTCGCGATTTTCGCGGATTTTGCGCGTTTTCTGATCTAGTTTTGATGGGTGGCGCGGATTGTTTTTTATCAGGTTCGGGAGAAAGAAGACCAATATTTTTACAAGAATATAAGAAAATGAACTTGTTTCGGTTCCCGGTTCTTTTTGAGCAGAGCTGAAATAGACTGCCCGTAGTTGCATTTCGTGATCGATCGCAAAAGTTGAAATGTACTGTGAACCAACAAACGATACTTGGGAGAAGCAAATCATTCATCATACGTCGAAAATAACGTCGATCATGACCAAAGGCTGTACTACTGATGTATGAAAGGAATGTTAGTTCTGAACACTTTGTTTCTAGAGACTGCGAGTTTTTCGGAATCTTTACAAGATCGGAGATCCGGTTATGCTTTGGTAAACAATATGATCTCAACAAATTACTGTGTAAAACAATAAATTACCGAAATTTGTAAAACGTTGGACAGGCACGCCACTGCCAACACGCTTTGTTCTTAACTAAATAACGTTTTTCTAATATATTTACAACACATATCATCCCGGTACTTCTGATTTCCGGCACTTTGAAACACATTGACCTACTACGAACTTTCAAATGTCAAGTAAAATAAACAAAACAAAATAAACAATACCGATAATTCAATTTTCCTACTGATAAATACCGATTTTCAGTTTTTGTGTTTTGTTTTATAGGTTGAGCGAGGTCTTTGCTCGCAAAACCAATATCCTCACTGAATCGGTTTTTGATTTTTCGAGACAGATATTGTACAGAAAGATTTTTCCGTCAAATACAGATTTTTGAAAAAAAAACAGTTGACAGCTCTAAAGCGATTTAAAACCAGAGATGCCAGGTCTACAGATAAATCTGTGTTTCGCAGATTTCAAAAGTCCTGCAGCTTCAAATTTAATAAGATTTTGTCTATCACAGATTTTTTAACGCAATGACCTGGCACCCCTACGAAGCATGAGCGTGAAAAATTTTTCATTAGTTTAGCTGCTATTTTCCAATCATTCGAATAAAGAGCGCAACTTAGGTTTTTTTTCTCCAATGTTTATCATATAATGGGTAAATATAATTTGTAACGGTTAGTAATAGGTACATATGATCAACAATGTTTACTAATCTACATTCTACGCGTGCGGGCCGTGATAAAAAAATTAGAAATCTTTCCACTCTGGAACGTTTTCAAGATTGAGTTAAACCCCTAAGGCTTCTTTTTTCAACTAAAAAAAGAAAAAAAATAGGCCCAAGTTTGAATTTTTTTTATTTGTTAATAATTTTTATTTTGTTTCATCAAATTAACTTTAAAGGTTGTTTTATGGAATTGCTTATTTGAAAGCTAATGAAAAGACGCACATTTCATGTCTTGAACGAATTTTTCTATCTTTATTAGATTTTACAGTACAGGCTGTTGAAAAAAGGTACTTTTTTGTAAACGCGAAATTTCAAAATCATATCTCGAAAATTCCACGTACCATATTGAAATAAAAACATTTTTTTATCCACCTAGTGGTGCATCATTACACTTCATTTTTTTAACATACAGAATGAAACAGTGCTTTGATCGCATAGGTCATCCTTAAGAAAACGAAGTGGGTTCACTATTATACGCACTTCCGGCACCGGAACCCGAGAACCGGTATAATCGAAGTCAGTTCGTATGGCCACCAACTAAAATGGCGTACAAACTCTACTAATTCTTATTCACATTTTGAAAATTTTATACAATTTTGCCATCGCACTCTAAATGACGATTTAAATGTTTGTTGTATCCGAAAATAAACAGTAATTTTTGGTAGGACCATAAGACCTTTCATTTCAGCCTAAGATTAGGAATAAGGGTTTTGAGCCCAGTTTACAACATTTTCTACGGTTTTGTTCCGCCATTTTAAGGTGAAATGTAGCGTCATAAAATGCGCGCAAAATTTTATTCGCTTCAGTTGAACGAACCGTCGCACAAAGCATACTAAGAAAAACGGACACGTAGAAATAAGAACTTTTTTCAAAGATTGAGCGCAGTGGGTTTACCTCTCGTTATATTGACTTGTAAAAAATTTCTCAAAAGGAATGTAATTCCAAGACTTCCAAACCCAGACTGGTGTGGATTCAGTATTCTCTCAATACGGTTCCGCCACTAATTGGCTGCGAAGTCTGTTGAAACAAATGGTCATATTCAACAATAAATGTAATACCAAGACTTTGCTTTGCTTGACGACGTTTATTCGAGTTGTTTATTATTATTGTTTGTATCACAGGTTAACGAACAATAATACTTGGTTTGTATTCATTTCATTCAGCAACTTGTCAATGATGAAGTTATACCTTTGCTATAAAAATTGCTACAATCTAAAATAATACCTTTTATACGATGTTACACAGCCAGGCTTTATTGCTTCAGCAACATCAATGCATTGAACTCAACAGAATTGGACATTTGCAGCATTATAAATGACAGTTACTTAGAAAATAAACGATTTCCTACAATACCCGTTTTATTGTATTCAACTCGTTTTTATTTCAACACAAAACCCAATGCTGCATAAATTTGCATCATTATTTTATATGTAATTTTTGCTCACGATATAATGCCACCGTGCCCACCGTGCATTTCTCACACCACCTCAATACGAAACAGCAGCGCGCAAGCAATAAAAAAAATGCGGAAAAGTTTATGTAAACTTTTCAAATTTCGTTTGTTTTAGCTAACATTTTATAACTTTGAGTTGCATTTTCAGATTCTTTGTGAAATTCTGCTACAAACACTACTTTTCAGTTCTAAAATCATCCCCGTGGAACGAAACAGTAACCGTTTAAACATTTCAAAAACCAATTACGGCTCGGCAAAGCAAAATTTCAAAATTCTAAGAATACTTAGTAGTGTTTTTTGGTTTTTCGAAAATCGGTCTAGTTTTTGAATAATTGATCAAAAACGCGATTTTCGCATTCCGCTACATTTCACCTTAAGGGACGGTGTACAGTATTGAACACACATTACCCTATAACTCCGGAACCGAAAGTCGGATTCGGATGAAATGCAGGAATACCGTATGGGACCGTGAGACCTTTCATTTGAATCTAAGTTTGTCAAAATCGATTCAGCCATCTCCGAGAAAACCTAGTGATATTATTTGACACACACACACACACACCCACACACACACATACACAAACACACACACACACACACACACACACACACACACACACACACACACACACTGCTCAGCTCGATGAACTGAATCGAATGAAATATGGCACTTGGCTCTCCGGGCCAATTTTTGCTAGTCGGTTTTTCAAGTGATTGCATAAGGGGCTTTCCATAAAAGACGTCACGCTTTTTTGGCAATTTTTCACTCCACACCCGCCCCCCCCTTTGTCACAAATTGTCACAGCAGCAAAGACCCCCCACCTCCCCTATGCCACATGTCACGAATTCAATATAAATAAAATTCATCTCATTACATACTCAATACTTTTGTATGACAAATCATACAAATATGAGAGAAAAATCGATTTATTACATGCTGTCATTAGATTAAAAAATATCCCTCAAACTACAAAACCCTTGAAATTATTTTATTAATATTATTTATATAATTTAACAAAAATATTTGATTGGAATTGATGAAACATTTAAATCATCTGTTTTATTCCCCCTAGGGGTACACAGATATATTATTTCTTTAGCTAAGGAATAATATTTCCTTAGTGTACCATACAGGGCTGAGAAAATAAAGATCAAAATCGAAATCACTGCCGAAGAGGATCGCTTGTGATCTTTCCCAATAAAGACCACTTCTGATCTGACCTTTTCAAGATCAGTTGATCAGTGATCTTTGAATCACATCGATCAAAATCGGTACTGATCTTCCGTCACACAAAATCGGTAGTGATTTTGAGCTAAAATGATTCTTGGTTCATGAACATTGGATGATTCGATCAGCTTTGATCTTGATGGAGGAAAATCACATATGATTAAGATAAGACATGACATGATTTACGTCTGAAATCATTGATCTCCCGCTGAGGGGTGTGAAAATTAGTAACAACAGCAATCCTACAGGAATTTATAACCAGTGTTGGTGATTGCCGAAAATTTCACAGAAGCTGCTATATTGCTATCTATATTGTATACAACATTTTCAATCCGGTAGAAGATGCTACAAGAACTCGAATCTCTCAATGCATGAACCGCGAGAGAATTTTTCTACATTCCTTCGCTCCACTTCATACTCTGAGTATTACTCGGCCCTTAAACAAAATTACAGTCTGATAATGATCGTTGCTGTGTGGAATTTCCCAAGAGAGAATCGCAAGTTGACAATTATCGCAGAAAATCGAATCGATGATTCAACTTGATGATTCTCATACTAGGTTGCAATATTTCAAAACCCTTGTGTGGAGCATTCACAGACATTTTCATAGACACAACTTATACAAAGATTATATGCACATAGTTAGAATAAGCGGCAATAGTGAAATGATTCAATCGCAATTATCAACAACCTGTATAGAATCGGATCGCGAAACGAGAATAAGTGACCGTTTGTTGCTTCAGAGAAGATCCCCACAGCGGCGTGCCAACCTTTGATTCTCAGAAATGTCATCGAGAGAAATTCGCTCTCGCACTGGTGTCGATTCTATGTTAAATGAGCCATGCGGGGTTTTTGTTGTTGCGATGATTTCCAAATCTTTTTGAAGGCACTGATTCAATCGGTGAAGAGTTGCCAGCGAACGTTCTTTGATACGATAAAAGCCATCCTTGTTTATAACTAAGGATAACACGTGTCAATGAGACTTTTCCAAAATCATGGAACATTGTCAATTTTGTATCTTTGTAAAATTCTCTTTTAACACTCCTTATCAACAGAGTTAGGGAAAATACCGATTTCATTACGGCACGGTTTACGTAGTTTCATTATATATTCTCGTTTGATGCATCCCGTGTTCGATTTCGCAACCGTTGTTTCATTCGCAATAAAGTGAATACTAGATTAAAAGAAATAAATGATAGATGAAAGTTTCATGAAAATAATAAGTTCGGATCGTAATCACATTGATATTGTTAATTTGACAGCATTTTCTACGCAATAGCAATGCTCCATGCAAAATTATGTCGTTTTCGTTTTTAAATTGCACTACACCGGTGTAGCGAAAGGTGCACTGAATCCGTTCGTTTTTGCCAATTGCACTACACCAGTGCTACACTTTTTCTGCACCGATACCACTGGTGTAGCACTCATCAAAAGTTTGGTGTAGCTCTGTGCAATGGAATCGTTTATTGTAGTCAATGGTTACTGTTTATGTTTTCGTCAGTTTTGTTCGTTTATTCATGCCTCAGTGTAGCACTGCACCGGTGTAGTGCAAATTAAAAACGAAAACGCCATTAGTTTACACAAATATTCCACACCACGTAGTCATTAGAGCGACGTTTTACTTCCAGCAGGTTGATGCTGATGCACTGTTGATGTTTATGATGATGCACTATTTTGATTAAACTCAATAAAACGCTTTTTGCCATGAATTTAATTTATGGAAGTAACAGGAGCACAGAGTTTGATTTCCTGCATCATTCATTAACGAATTTACAAGAAGAAGCTTTTACGTCATCAAATACACGTTTTCCTTTAGAATCTAAACGATTATTGTGGAGATGTTTTCAGGAAATAGGACAAAGCAGTAATATAATTAGGTATTTCGAAATTGCGCTCATTGAAAATATTGGACGTCACATTCCAACAACCCTCCCCTTTCCCCCTGTCACAAAAGGTCACGTTTTGTGAAACACCCCCCTCCCCCTTGCGGCGTGAAGTCTTTTATGGACAGCCCCTAACCTTTCTATATGAGAAAGGCAAAAAATACGTGTCGAATATTTTCGAGTTTTTAACCGAGAAAAAATAGTTAAATGGAAAAAAATTGGGATACTGATTTTGCGTGAAATGCCCCAAATGTTTTTACTAAAATCAACTGTCGACATAAGTTTAAATAAAAAAGGCGGGTGGGTAATGTCAGAGACATAACTGGATGTCGTGAATACGAAAACAACTGACATGTTCCTTAACACTTCCGAATATCAATTAGTTGATCAATTGTATGAATTATGCACATTTTCATATTATGCACATTCACATTTTTAGCAAAAACAAAGAAAGCTTCACTTGATCTCGATCACTGTGAATTTCACACAGCGAAAAGAGCACAAATCTAAGCAAACTGTTCTTGATTTGCACTAAACTGAGGACAATTACCTTCGATTTGCGAACAACAAATCCTAATAGTTCTTTAGAGAACTTTTAGAGCCATTAGAACGGCTGATTTTGTGTAATGCTCTCCATCGTTGTTTTTTCCCAATGCTAATGATTGGCAGCTGTGACGTAATCGCTCTTGTCGAAAGCGAAACTAGCTGTGCAGACGACACAAAACACATCTGCTCGCAGTGGCGATAGAATCCAAACTGATTAAATTTTTGTTAAGAGATTTCCTTTTATGTGATTTCGTTTGTAGCTTTCTAACTAATGGGCGGTCCTAACGGCTATAAAAATAACCGCATACAGAATTTTAATGTGGATTATTTCATTTCGGATTTGCATAATTTATTGAAAGAAACTATCAATATGCTGTAGGGATTCGTTTCTAGCATTCAGAAGGACCAAATTGAGGAACTCACTGCGATATTCACCACTTTTCGGAACATTTTTCTCGGACGATTTGTTGTACAGCAGCAGATATTTTGTTCTTTTCCTTAGAACGCGTTCTGATTGGCTGGTGTTGACATGGGTCAAATGAGATAGGGTTTTCAAAAGTGTGCTGTTGAAATACTTCAATGCTTTTGCTATACACGTTTAAGTTGAAAAATTTCGATTTTATTGGTAGTTAGATTATATGAATCCTTTCACAGATCACTGAGCTGTGAGCTTTAAAAATACGAGAAAGGCAAACGCGCCTTATGAGTTATCCTCTTTGATACTCGTTTATACCAAACATTTCAGAAATGTTTAATTTTGAATTATTTGAGATTATGTCACAAAACTGAAAAATTTATCATAAAATTGTGATCATATTTCCGATGGCATGTCGCAAGAATTATGTTGATTCATTAGATACAACAATAGATATTCACGATCAAAAACTTATCACTCTCTGAGAGGGTTAATTTTGAAAAGGCACCCCATAGTAAAGTAAGTCGTATTCACGACAAAAAAAAAATGATATAAATAACGACCTTAGTTACATTCAACATGACTAATTAGTTGTAATCACTAAAACTAATATCAAAATCAACAAATATTATTGCTAAAAGAACTAATAATATCAATTGAAATCAACAAAAATATTTTTAAATTTAGAAATACCTTCTGTTGAATTCAACTATTCATATTTGTTGAAAACAATATTTTATTTTGCTAAGTCAACTAAAAAATTAGTTGAATGAAAATGGAGTGTGTCTTAGCTAAGAAATGACAGCACGTTGAATTGGTGAATTTAATTTAAAAATTTGCCATTTCAACTATGGTTCTAGCATTTTTAAAGGAATAAGAGTTAACAAATCCAAATTAGCAATATTAAGATTTTTGTAGATGTCCTAAAACACAATTAACTAAAATAAGTATATAATTTTTTCGCCAAAATGCTGATTTCGGTCTTTGCGTGTAATTTCAACACCTCTTGTATGTTAAATGTGAAATTGAGACAAATAAGTGTCAACTACATTTGTAGGTTTTGCTCTGGCGAATATCACTTCCCATTTTCTACCAAATGAATGAATTTAGCCGGTAGCTAAGATCGGTGACAAATTGGAACACATGCACCGTCCAGCAATCGTACTATTCCCGTTTAACAACGTTGACAGCCATATTCGTGCCCGAGCAGCGAAATTAATTCCACACAAAGATACCACCAAATGCCCGGCTTTTCCATTCATATTCAAAATTGCGCAATCCGCTCACAATGTGCCATTGTGCCAGTGAAAGAAAAAGTTATCATACGGGTGTATAATAAAGCTTAAAATTGAGCACAGGAAAAAAAAGTCAGCTTCAACAGAAACGCGTCGTGGTGGAAAAATGCCTCGGCCTCTGACTGAAAAAAAAAAGAAAAAAAAGAAAAGAGTGTCACTACGCGAATATGGGTAGATGCTATCATTTAGATTGAATTTGGACGAATACTCGTGTCGCCTCGACATAACCCGCTTGCCTACTTCACTTCCATTCACTGGATGTGGCTGGCGGGCAGATACTGCGAAAGTAAGTAAAATCTGTTTGTGCCTTTGGAAAAATGTAAAGCCCAACCCCATTCTACCCGGAAGTATATTGTGTAAATGTGAGATGGTTAGAAGGCGGGAAGCAGAAAATTTACTCCGCAGAAGCTCGATTTTCCACAGTTAACGCAATCTTGCATATTGTTTTCGCTCCGTTTTTGTATGATAACCGTAAAAATACATCTATGGGTTAAAATTGTGTCGCATTGCGTTACGGCGTTCCGAACAGTTCCTTCACTGGAAACTTTCACCCAGCGCATAAATTTATCATGTCGAATGTGTCGAATTTCGAAGATAACATCTGCTGTAATGATCGCTTAAACTTCTCCTACTGAAAGATAACCACCGATCGACAAAACAAATTCCAAACTTTTATCGCGGTTTTTACTGAAAAACGAGAGGGGTTCACTAGATTGGATGGTCGTGAATTTTCTTTCCTCCCCTACCTCCATTAAATTTCACCCTTTTATCACACAGCCGCCGGCACGGCTGACAGCAATTTCGCAGTTCAGTTGCATCTGCTGCTGGATTCGATTTCAAATCATGCTTTTTCCCGACAAACCTAAAAAGCTCAATTCGATTGCAAATCCATACTACCTCTCGCTCTCCCGTTCCCCCGAGCACTCAATGAGGTGGTGTAGAGTTTTTCGTTCGACACCACAAATTCATGCCAGAAAGCGTGAAAAATTTCGCCAATCGCGAGAACATTTCGCATGTAGACAGGATCCGGTATGCCGCAGCAAGTGATTTTTTGTTCCTGTTCTCTTTTGTGACCATCGTTCAATGTTCATTTGTTCTCACTGTGATATTGGTTGCAAAATATTTGCTGGAGAGTTTGCGATCGGGTTATTTCGGCTGCGGGATGCAAAAAAAAAAATACGGTTTAAATTATTCCCAACACAGGCAAACCGATGTTTGATCGATGTGATTAAGTTTGCGGTCAGTTCAGAAGGGACCAAAGTGCCGGGATCCGGACAGCACACAGCATGGAAATATGTGAGCCTGTAAATCCAACTGTTTGCCGATGACGGTTCAACGAGCAATGAGTGCCATGAAGCTGCTTCAATAAGTGATCAGAGAAAGGCAATAACTCGGTTTTTGAGGCTAACCGCAATTTCCAATGTTTTGATGCCATCGTGGAGCGAATTCTGCAAATGGAAAGTGCATCTGAGTGCGTTGGGTCAATTTGATGTAACAACCTCAACACCGAAATGGGCAGCAAATCATCAAGTCTCAAATGTTCAGAGCTGAATGACGCTTTGTACTTGTTTTCAGTATGACAAACCATTGCTATTGCTCGAATGTAGAGACCCTTTTAATTCAAGACTGCTTTACATATGAGGTGGATGCAGTGTTGAATGCACTTTCTTCGAAACGTTGTCACTCAAAAATTTTAAATCGTCTTAAAAATGGTATTCAAGAAGAAATTGTAGGAAATCATTTGAACACTCTTAAGTTCTTTTTCAAGAATTAGAAATTTAGAGGGCAGGTGTAGCGAGATGGGTAAGTCGATGCCTTTCATGTAGCCTACCTGGGTTCGATTTCCAAGACCGCAAACAGGGTCGGAAAGCTTTTCAGGCCCGGAATTTCGAATGACCTTAAGATTAAAACCTCTATAAAATAACCGATTCGAACAAAACGCATTTCCGATTTTTTCGTAGCGCTTTTGTTATGAGCTTCTTATTCAAACCAACATTTGACATCAGAAAGAATATTACACCGCAGACCCATACCCAGGATTTCGTTCCGGGAGGGGCCATAAGTTAGAAAAAATTATAATGTTAATTTTACTGTGCGCTTTTAACGGTGTTTTTAACAGACTTTTCCGCTGGAACTATCATTATTGAGTATTTAAATAAAATTTGTGACTACAACCGAGAGAAGGTTATTGTATTACATTTCTGAACGTTTGTCCCTTACTTTGATTTATGGAGAACAGAAAACATCTTCTAAATGCTTAAGTCATATTAGTGGATGGCTATACAAACTAACTTTGACTATACAGATTTCGGTATTAGGTTCCGGAAGTAGCAGTCTAAAATTTCAAAATGAAACTCAAATCAATTTCTCAGAGATGGCTTAAGATTTGGGAACAGATAATAGTTCGAGAAGGCCAAATCAAGCGAATAAGGTGGATGGGCTAATATTTACATTAAGGTAGTCCTCCAAAAGTATACTATGACAATCCCAAAAAACCCGCATCATGATCTTTCCGATCCATTGAGCCTCCCCTCCATGTACACGTGCCGCTTCGAAGCTCGACTTTAGTCAATTGTCGGATAATCATTTTGTTCTCTGGCGTATTATAATGAATCCACTTGCTTTCATCTTTTCAGTTCTAAAAAGTATGTGCGGAATCCAGGATATCTCTCTCATCTGAACAATTTTGCCCAACTATGATAAGCTTCCTGTATCCGGTCATCATTTTAGTGTCTTATTATTATTGTCGTTTCTTTTGCTCGGATTTAACCCCCATTTTTTATTTAGTTTTGACACTGTTCGCTTAGCACCAAACATTTTTTTGTTGTTTCTGTTTTTGATTTCGGGAGGAACCAGGGCCTTCGGTACACTGCGTTATCTTCTCGGCCTGGTAAACCGAGAAGATAACGCAGTGTGTCACAGTGTTCCATAAATAGTGCAATCTTTGCGTCTGTTTAGCGATTTAAGCTGACCTGCTAGGTGGGAATGGCAGTTCAATTCGAACGCGAAGAAATTAACAAAGTTAAGCGCTCATTGTGTTTCTCAAAAATTACGAAGTTTTAGCTGAAACAATTTGTAGGTGATTTCAAATTTTGCCTGAACTATAGTCATTTAAACACTACAATCATAATTTTCCAGCCTTACAGCTTAATTTCTCCTAGAATAAACTGTTTTCGATATATTTAGGACGCGTTAAATTGCAATTGAAATCCCAACAACAAAAAGTACGGGTGTGTAATGTCAGACTGGATGTCGTGAATACGAATAAAACTGACACGATTTCTTTATACTTTCGAATTCAAATTGATAGCTGATCGATTGTGTGAATTGTGAAACTTTTGACGTAGATTATCTCATTTCGAATTTGCATATTTCATTGAAAGAATCTATGCTGTACAGGATTCATTTGTACCTTTTCGAAGGACCAAATTGTGGAATTCTCTACGATATTTAGCACAGTTAGGAAAATTTTTCGCGAACGATTTTTGCACAGCGAAAATTGCACGAAGCAAATCAAATTATTTTGGATTTTCACGAAACTGATGATTTTTACCTTCGATTTGCAAATAAGTAATCTTAATATTTCTTTAGATAACATTTAGAACCATTAGAACGGCTGATTTTATATAATGTTGTAAACTTTTCGTTTACAACAATCGCTCTTGTTTGAGTTGAAACTTTGCGTACAAACCGCAACACATCCGCTCGCAGTGCCAAATGATGCGAAACTGGTTTAATGCGTCTTCTCGCCTTGACGACCGGAAGGCAAATGAGAACTACGACCTGAGCGTTTGAGGTTTTAACCACGCAGAAGGGGCACTCTCCGTCGCTGCTTGTTGATGGTTCCACTCCCACGACGTCTGCTTCCATCGAACGCACTAAAAGAAATGATCGATTTTCATGCATCATGCATAAATATCTGTTTATTAATCTTATTTTTGTGTATTACATCAACATTTTACAGTACAAGTGTTTTGACCCTTTGGCCTTTCATCTTTGTTATTCATACGATTCGTTGTTAATAATAGGTGTTTTAGTTACTCATAATATTTATTTTAATTATTTATAAAATATCTACCTACTTATAACTATCCCTAACCTAATACGTACAAATTTTGAATTATTTGTATTTCAGAGATTGAGCACCTCTCTTCAAATTTCGTGCAGTATTGTTCGAATTTTTGTTCTAGTATATCCAGTGAGGCCATCTCATGTACTTCACTAGTCCTTGTCCAAGGGGGTAGATTTAGAATCATCTTTAAGATCTTACTTTGAATGCGCTGAAGCCTAAGTTTGTGTGTTCGTGCACAGCCCCGCCAAACAGGGACTGCGTATTCAATTGCGGGGTAGATGATTTGTTTATAGACAGCCATCTGATTCTTCAGGCATAGTTTAGATGTTCTACAAATCAGCGGATACAGATACCTAATGAGTATGCTGCATTTTTGAACGATTTTGTCAACATGTGACCTGTTCCATCAGACGAATGCAGAATACGATTCGGTGATGAGGTCATTCAATGGTCCGATGAAGTTATCTATCTAGGACTCACATCTGATCTGTCAAAGGTGAGTCCTAGATAGATAACTTCATCGGACCATTGAATGACCTCATCACCGAATCGTATTCTGCATTCGTCTGATGGAACAAGTTTTGGAGATCTTGAATGTGGAAACAAGATGACCTGAGTTTTTGCTGCATTGATCACAATTTTCCAGCTTGTAAAATATTGAGTTAGAGCGTCCAGACCTGTCTGTAGTTTATTCTTCAGAGCATTAATGACACGACCTTTGTAAAGAATGGCAGTATCATCAGCAAATTGTGACAGAGCTCCACCACCTGGAAGAGGTGGGATGTCTGATGTGAAAATGTTGTATAGAATGGGACCTAGGATACTTCCCTGGGGTACACCAGCAGGAAAAGTAAATCTTTCTGAAAGTGCATTATTCAGAGAAACCTGGAATGCTCTATCTGCAAGATAATTTTTGATAATTTTAATAAGATACATGGGAAAATTATACCGATGCAGTTTGAACACCAGTCCATCGTGCCACACATTATCGAATGCCTTTTCAATATCCAATATTGCCATGGCAGTCGTTTTGGACACTGATTTGTTTTGCTGGATGACGTTGTTAACCCTTATGAGTTGGTGGATGGTGGATCTTCCTTTCCGGAACCCAAACTGTTCTTCCAGAAATATATCCTGTTCATCTGCGAAAGCAAGAATTCGCCTTTGTATTGACTTTTCAAACAGCTTGGATAGGGCAGAGAGTAAGCTGATGGGCCGATAGCTTTTGGAAAAGGAAGGATCTTTCCCCGGTTTCAAAACTGGGATAACTTTAGCTAACTTCCACATTGAAGGGAAGTAACCAAGCTCCCAGCACCTGTTAAAAATTTTAGCTAAGAAGACAAATGAGCGAATACTCAAATGTTTCAGCTCAATGTTGAATGTGTTGTCGAAACCGGGGGCCTTCATATTTTTGGATTTTTTCACAAAAGCCATCAGCTCATTCGCAGTGACTCTACTTTCCTCAGGAACCAAGCTGTCTGATTGGTCAACCTCAGCTACGCTATCAGCAACGGTTCTTCCATATGGACTAACAATGTTAGGTCCTAAATTGTGAGAACACACAAACTGCTGGCCTAGCGCATTTGCTTTCTCTACTGGTGTGATTAAAGGTATTCCTTCAGCTGTCCTGGGGTGACATCAGAGGAGGAATAGGCTTCGGTTTTTTCTTAAGCACCTTCGTTAAGGACCAGAAGTGCTTTGAATGTGGGAGAATTTCTCGAAGCTTTTGCTGGAAGTTCCTGTTGCGAAGCTCAGATATTCTTTCCTGGATTATCCTAGTTAAGTTGTTATAAGTAGTCTTCCTATCTAGGATGCCAGTTCGTTGATACTGCCTCCGGTAGATATTTCGAAGTCGGATGAGTTTCTTGGTGACACTGTCGATTTGAAGAGAGGAACTCGGCATATGTTGTACTGGAACCGTCCTATCACGAGCGACTGTGATTGAATGCTGGAAGGAAGATAGGGCCGCATCGATTTCCATCGGGGAATCTAGTGGAACATTGATATTAATAAGTTGGTCGGCGATTTGTTGAAATTGGACCCAATCGGTGCGATAATAGTTCCTCCGAGGTTGAATAGGCACTGTTTCTGGTGAAGATCCCAACGTCAATATTACTGGAAAGTGGTCAGAAGAGAGCTCGTAGAAGACAACCGGAGAGCTGTCTATGGCGATGTTGCTGATGAATATATCCAAAATGGAATGAACTCCCGATCTGGAAAGTCGCGTTGGTTGATCCGGAGCGAAGATGTTGTATTGTCCAGCTTCGTAATCTTCGGCAAGTACGAATCCGTTTCGATTCTGTCTTCTATTTCCCCACAGCTCATGCCGTGCGTTCAGGTCCCCAGCAATGATGAATTTGTTCTGTCGTCGAGTGAGCATAGCCAGATCTCGCTTCAATGATGCACACGTACCATCTCGAAGATTGGTTTGTTTGGGGCAGTACGCTGCAATGATGATGATGGGTCCCATCGTCGTTGAAATCTCAATTCCGATGGCTTCTATGAGTTGCAATTTAAAGGCTGACAGAAGCCTGTGCTGAATGGATCGTTTAACGGCAATGGTAACTCCCCCTCCTCTGGTAGTTGTCCTGTCGAGCCTGTGAATCCTGTAATTGGAAATAAAAATAGAAATTTCAGGTTTAAGATGAGTTTCAGTTAAAATAGCAATATCGGCATTCTTCTCTTGAAGAAAGTCGGACAATTCAGCAGTTTTGCTCCTGAGTGAGCAAGCATTCCAATTTACTATAATCAACTCATTATATTGCATATTCGATGATGAATTTGCCTAAGGCGTTGATTTGATCTAACCGCGTTCTGCAGTTTCGTAGTTTTGTTGTCATTGTTTCAAAAATGACGATCAGTTGTTCAGCAGAGAATAAATCACCAGAGTCATCCTTTGCTTGTGGTTGATTATTGCCCCATCCAGGAGGGATTTTTGAGGAAGATTCTTTTTGTGATCCAGCGGCTGAATCTTTTGGATTGCTGCGAGGAAGTGGCGGCAAATTCGGAATATCCCTCTTCGGTGGGAGCCGTGGGAAATTAACTTCATCCTTCTGTGGAACATTCTTGCGCGTTGATTGTTTGCGGGACGCCTGTTGTCGAATTTTTGTGAACTCAGCACGTTTGGGACACGATTTGCTAGTAGATTTTACACATTTTACAGCGATGTCATCTAGTAGGCGATTGTGTGATTCGGCACATTTCCCGCACCGACTTTTCATGTGGCAATTCCTCGCTCCATGGCCGTAGTTCAAACAGTTCGTGCACTGTGTGACATCCCGATGTACCGGTTTATACTTTTGCCATTCGATGATTATGTGAAATAACGATTTAATCGTTTTCAGTTCACTCATGGTGATGGAGCCCTTCTCCAGATGAATCAGGTACAGTTGATCTCTAAACTTTTTGTCCGTATTATGTCGCTTCATTTTAAACACCATCAAAGGCTTTAGTCCAGCCTCCGACAGTGCCTGCTTTAGTTCGGCTTCCATCATGTCGGGTAGTCCTCGAAGTACAACCTTCATAGGTTTGTTGGCGGCAATATCGTGTGTGAAGTATTCCGCTTTTGTCTGCTTCAGATAACATTCCACTCCTTTGTAGTGGTTCAAAGCCGGAACAGTTATTTTGTAGCCTTCAGTACATAAACGGATTGTTGCCTGTAGTCCTTTGCTGATCAGTGTGTTGAAATCCGAGCGTAGAGTTGGTGGGAAGCCCTTCAGATAGAAAGGCGGCATTTTTTCCTTCCTCTGCAGTTCCTCTTCGACGTCAACTGGCAGATCAGCATATTGGTTTTTACTCAGCAAACGGTCGTTTACCTGTACATCACTTGGCTTCAGACGCTTAGCATCCTTTGGATCCTTCTCGGATCTATGGCGGTTTTTACCCATAGCTTGGGTAGGTAGACAACTGCGAATAAAAAATAAAACAAAATCGAAATTAGTCGTAGTAGGTTATTCGTCTATCCACATCGAGTGTTAGATGACGAATGATCGATTTTCGACCACGGTTCCCCTTTTATACGCATTCAGTTGAAGATATATGCCTGACTACCTCTAAATCGTCGTCCCTGCGCGAAAAATCCAAGCGAAAGTAAAGAGTTTTCCTCATTGTTTTCAAATTTTGAGAAAACTCAATTTTTGAGATGTTTGTGGTTATCTCACACTGTTCAAAATATTATCCTAAATTCCTGATCATAGTTTTGATGAAATAGTGAAAGAATTATGTTGCTGCCATTAACACAAATCGAGGTATTCACGATTAAGTTCTGCCCATTCTTCCATGTGGCTAATTTTGAAAAAGCGCCCCATAGTAAAGTATGTCGTATTCACGACAAAAAAATCGAAACCGGCAAAAAAAAATTTTTAATTTAATTTTTTTGGTTCATTTTGAAATTATTGAGAAAACTACAAGGATCAGCCCCATATGGTTGTTCGAGCCATTGATGTGGAACAAGGACAACCAAAATTCCTAATGATCTACAATCTAACAATTCAATCAATCATCACACTTCTGAATTCGCAATTATTAGGAACCAACACCGAACACGTGAACTCAGAATATAGACTCTGTTTGGTTGGATTTGTATTCGTTTTGTAGCCGACGAAATTACATCAATATCCCAAGTGTATGCAATTATATCCTTGTACATACCTGCGATACTTGGATTTTGATATTTAAGCTCCTCTTCGCCAACCTTGTGTTCAAGTTTTGTATGCAAGCAGTGATTTTTATAGCGTTAAGTTTCTCTACCATTCTGCTATTTCGGTTGACGCGATAAACTTCTCATTATCAATGGAGTTCATCTTATATAAATTAGAAATTAATCTTACGTACTCAATATTTACCCAGGGCTAGTTGTCAATTTCTCAGGCGAAACGACATAACATGGAATTTCATCCGAGCTTGCATGACTTGCAAGATCAGAGCATATCAATTAAAGCTTCAAAACGTTTTATGGCACTTTTTGTCTTGCTGTCTAGCAACAACCTACCTCTAGCATGCTACGCGTAGGACTGAAACGTTAGCGATAATTTTACTTCTATTTATAGATTTGTAGGCATTTTTGGTGAAATGCAAAAACACATATGCCCTTTTTAAAAATAAGTCGTGAGTCGGATTGACCTCTCCATTGGTTCAAAACTTATGGTTTGCCATACTGAAACCATGTGCAAAGTTTCATCCAGATCGGTTAAGGTCGAGTCTGATGATCTGCTGAGCATTTCTGAAATTGCTCACTCGGCTCCGTTGAGTGAAGAGTAAGGCACTTACAATGTCCAAAGTTTCTGTCATGAAGTGATTGAAAAGGAGTGTATCGAAATTAAGCTATCCATAAATTTTTCTTTCAAATTATGATCAAAAACGATATTTTATTCAAACTAAAAATTGATCCTTTATTGTACGGCTTTAAACTTGAGCATAATGAAAACCGCATAAAATTTAAGTTATTCCTTCACGAATTTTCGAACTTTTGATCAAACGCTCTGCATCAAGTTCTGGAAAAGTGTTGAATCGCATTTTTTGGACGCTTGAGCAGAATTTTTTTTTATCTCCTGCATGTTCCCAGCTGCCTTACCAGTCTTCTTGAAGACCCTCTTCGCGATTGCCCAGTACCGTTGGATGGGTCGAAGCTGAGGACAATTTGGTGGATTGATATTTTTCTCAACGAAATTCATACCCTTTTCCGCAAGCCGATTGAGAGTGGTTTTGGCATAGTGAGCCGACGCTAAATCCAGCCAAAACAGTGGAGGTGTACTATGCTTCTTATATAAAGGCAGCAATCTCTTCTGGAGACACTCAGATCGATAGACTTCTGCATTTATAGTTCCGGTAGTGTAAAAAATTGGTTGACTTCAAACCACAGCAACATATTGCTTGCCATACCAGTACCTTTCGACCGAATTTCTCCACTTGAATCGACCTGTCCGCATCGCTCACATCCTCTTCTACGACAACAGTAAAGTATTGTGGATCTGGAAGGATTTTTGAGTCCTCCTTTACATAAATCTCATCGATTTTCTGCTTCTTGTAGGTCTTTAGGTGATTTCGCCTCTTGATACGCTGGATCATTCGGATAAACCAGCCAAATCACGTATTGACATGGATTTGTTCTTCATGAATAGAGATATCACTTTCTGGTCCAGTTTCGGGTTGAATGAACCGAGTTTTCTACCTCTTCCTGCTAGCTCACCCAACGAATAGTGTTCCCCAAACTTATTAATGATGGTTTGATGAATTCCAAACCGCTTCGCCAATTTTCGCATAATAATACCCTTCTCACTTAGCCATGTATTCAGAACCTTAATTTACACTTCGGCATTTTGAAAACGCAGAATTTCAACTGCACAAACCAATAAACAAACGAAATCGGACAGCCAAACGCACAGCATGCTGTGATCTGAGCATAAAAAACCATCACAAATACATGCGTACAACACAAATGTATGTGGATAGCTTATTTTCGATACACTCCTTAGACTTTCTCATAAAGAACGGGTGAGCAAAAGGCGCGATAAAACGGCGCGATCAACTGAGGATCGGAGTGAAAAGTGCAAAAATATGAAAAAAAATATATATTCAAGTCTCTGACACTACCCACGCGTTTTTTCAGTCTCGAAGCTGGTTGGACTAGCTGAATTTTCACAAGCATAGATTCAAACGATAGGTAAAAATGATTCCCTGAATGTTTTATGAATTTGTCTGGAACCGACTTCTGATTTCAATTTCAAAAGTGGTCAGTGGTGATGGCTAAACCAATTTTCACAAATTTAGAGTTATGTGAAAGGTTTAATGATTTTCTAGCAATTCTGTTCAAATCTAACTCTCGATTCCGGATTCACACTATAATTAGGGTCAAAATTTGGATTTGTCATTCAGAGTGAAAACAAAAACGAAAAAATCTTCGACACTGTACTTTGAAGCTGTTTTAAAATGGAGGACTTGTTATTTTATGGCCAAAATAACCGATTTCGGCTCTGACGGTCAGAGATATCAATCTCCTCTGTGTGACGAAGAGCAAGCAAAATTTCTCCCCTCGCACTGACAACTTCAACGAGAGCTCTTCTCTTTCACATATATACACCACTGTTGTATAAAGTGTGCACGCATCATGAGTGCGTTTGTTTATTTCCTTCTACCTCCTCCACTGAATCGCACCAAAGTGCTAGAGCATTAGCTAATAAATTCTCTGAGGTGGATGCAGATACTTTCACAGAGGTGTACACGCCGGTGAGCACTCTGGTGTATGGTTTGCGTAGAAGCGTGGGCACGCAAAATCAGCAAAATAAAACAATTTATCGTTAAATTTTCGGTTTTCATTGCAAATTTCTCATAGCAAGGCCAGATCTACTCTCTATTAATTGAAGTTCACTGAAGTGTTCGCTCACCAACACGCGCCAGTGATCACTTGGGTGTATTTAGGTGAGAGCACGTGAGAGCGATTCGTGCGAAGAGAATGTTATTCTCTCGCACCAGCTTCTTTCAACACAAGCACGCACTCAAAGTCTGTCTGTCTGGACACTGAGAAGAAGTGCGCTTTCCTCTTTGTGTGGAGCGAAGCAAATGTATCCGCAGTGTATAATTGAAACCTACGCCCTGGTGTATCACTCTAGTGAAATGCCATCTCTGCTGACGGTTTCCAGCTCTGGAAATACCAAAAAAAAATTATCGAAAGTATGCTGCAAATGGGATTTTTTAATTCTTCAAGATGGCTTTACCGACTTGTACAAACTTAGATTCAAATTAACAAAGGTTATTGTCGAATTTAAAGCGGATCCGACTTTCGGTTCCTGACTTTTAGGATGATGAATGCAAAACATTTCAAGTTGTGCTTCAAAGTGGCGATGCAGAAAACGTATAAAATCTACAAATCGGTTTCAATTTGAAGGTCCAGTTAGTAGATGGTCATACATACTGTCCTCGGTTCCGGAGTAGTTTCGCTCTCTACCAACAACCTTTTCAACATCATTGATTTAAAAATACTTTTTAACCTAGTTTCTCGTTCAGTTAGACATAACTAGGACAGGTAATCGGATGACTTAACAGGACACCATAATTCAGTCTCTGAACCTTTGAACACAGTGATTGGACTCGAACTTTAGCAACGGTCAGCTTTTGGTCAGCGACCTCGTTAACAAAACTTGCTGATGATTTCAAAGCTTCACAAAAATATAATACCCTGTTCCCATCCCCGGAGTACGGGAAATTTTCCACCATCCTGCCTAGGGTATTTATAATGAAACAGAAAACTATGCGGGAAAAACAGGCCAGTCTGAACAAGTAAAACTTTTTCATATTGCAGCGCTAAAGTTGATCTGCTAACTTTCAGCCAATATGCAGAAACCGAAAGACTTGTGTTCAAATCGAATAACCTGTTAAGTAGAATTTCGAAAGCGGAAAAGATTCAGGTAAAGGTAGTATGAATCAGAACATGGTTCTGCTAGAATCGAACCCATCATTTCCGGAGAACTCAGCTGCCGGAGAATCATGTGGCACCAGAAGGAACTCACAAAGTTTATGCACCAGCAAGCAGAGCGGATGATGGTGCAGGGGACGTTGATTGGACGCAACCCCCACTAATTTGACGAATGAAAGTTTCAAACACACTACGAACCTTCGAATGAGTTACGTTTTGTAGCCGATGGGTGGTTTAGTCAGCTGTACTTTTTTATGCGCAGATGATGGAAAGTTGAGGGCTGTAAAAAGCAACCACACAAAGGAACGCAGACCATAGTCAAACGATAGGAGTGAATTCCGCGATGCGTAGCACGATATCCAGCCGTTCTCGCTTTCAATTTCGCATGAATGATGAACTATGGAGGAGTTTGGCATAATTTGTGATATTCCGCCGACGGCTGCATTCGTCCGAATTTGAATTGATAATGATACCAGACGTACACACACACATACATACAAGCGACCAAGTCAACAAGACAACAATCCGGTTTGCTGCTGTCAGAGAATTGAAATTCAGAATGTTCATGGCAGAACATCGGACGGAACGGTACAGGACACGACAGTCGAGATCAACTACCGATTGAATTAACGACGAATATTCCTTGTGCGGTTTGCTGGAGGGGGGAGGGGGTACAATATCAAGTGGATTTGAACGGCTAACAGTATGATAATCTATTCAAATTATAAAGTTTTTATGTATTTATTTTTTGTTTTCAATGCAAAGTATCTGTCAGCGGCAGAGCTGGAAAGTTTTTTCTCTTCCTCCTTCTACGTTCGCACAAATGGAGCGAATGTGGCTGCGGTAATTTTCTGGCCAGAGCTGACTCATCGATGCCGGGAAGCGCATTCGGTAATCTACCCGTTCGCCTCAGGATTTCAGCAACAGAAGAAACCCGATTCGTTGCTGGGCGGGCAGTTAGCCTGACAGAATAAATCAAACCGAGTCGCGTCAAGTGCAAATAAATGATATGCTAGTTATTGTATCACTTGCTGGAATTGTAAATGTTTCGCTACTCTGAGTGAAATTTTGTATGAAAACCTGTTTTAATCCACCTAGTGGTGTAATGATGCCTTCCTCATATCAATCATACTATCATATATAATACTGCGATTCTTGAAAGAATAACCGAAATCGGTTTGTTTGACCGTCTACTGATAAAAACTATCAATTGGAAAAGATTTGAGGTCGATTTAGAGAATTTTTTAAGGTTTTTCCCCATTTTCAGTGATGGTATACAATTTTTAACCCACTTTATCCTATATTTCTGGATACTGAAGTCGGATCCGCATGAAATTCAGAAATTACGTATGGGACCACAGGACCTTTCATTTGAATCTAAGTTTGTGAAAAACGGTCGCGCCATCTATGAGAAAAGTTAGAACACATATTTTCTTTTTTGCACATTTTAGCCCATAACTCCCGAACCGGAAGTCGGATCCAAATAATATTCAGGAATTTTGTATGGGACTTCAAGACCTTTCATTTGAACCTAATTTTGTGAAAATCTGTTTCATCAGCCATCTCTAAGAAAAGTTAGTGGACTTATTTTCACAGTTTTTTGCACATTTTACCCCATAATTCCGAAACCGGAAGTCGTATCCAAATAATATTCAGGAATTTTGTATGGATCTACAAGACCTTTCATTTGAATCTAAGTTTGTGAAAATTGGTCGCTCCATCTATGAGAAAAGTTAGAACACATATTTTCTTTTTTTGCACATTTTACCCCATAACTCCCGAACCGGAAGTCGGATCCAAATAATAATCCAAGACCTTTCATTTGAACCTAAGTTTGTGAAAATCGGTTCAGCCATCTCCGAGAAAAGTTAGTGCAAAAAAACGTTACATACACACATACGCACATACACACACACACATACACACACACACACACACACACACACACACACACACACACACACACACACACACACACACACACACACACATTTTGCGTACTCGACGAACTGAGTCGAATGGTATATGACACTCGGCCCTCCGGGCCTAGGTTCAAAAGTCGGTTTTCACAGTGATTGCATAACCTTTCTATATGAGAAAGGCAAAAAAAAAGAAGAAGCTTATTCTTGGTCTGTTTGAAATTGTTGTAAAGTTATTTCTTACATTACAAATGCATAATGACGACTTCAGAAAATTCTCCCACAAATGCCTATTCGCTATTTTATTTTTCAAAATAACTGCTGTCGTTGAAGGGCGATTCCCGAAATCAAATCCATTCTGTAGCTTCCAATGAAAAAAAAGTAAAAATGAAGCGATACTTTGTAAATTTTATTTAGCCATCTCAGTACGTGGAAATCCTATCTCATTTCGAGTAGTCATTTGACAGCGCAGTACGCAAGCAGATATTTCCGTTCCGTTCGTGAATCCGTCTATCCATCCTTCAAATCACAGCTGAAGCTGATGTGCAATGTCTAATCAAGTTGTATGATTTCAGCCAATATTATCAGTGGTAAGCATTAGATATTCCTCTTCTTACTGATCCATTTATTATATCAGCATAAGGATCAGTATAAAACAGGCTCATATTTAAGCATGTTAGGTTGTTATGTTGACGAACGACAGATATTATTAGAAATTCATTCATGTTTCCACACCAATCCATTATCTGTACGTTTTCATATGTGACCATAGTCTTTTGTGGATAGGGATCAACTCAACCGATTACTCTATATAACTTGAGATACATGCAACAGTTATGTTAATACGTCAAATTCGATAGTTGAGTGTTTTGAAGGGTATGGAAGCTCGACACACAGTATATCTTGAGTCTATTTGTGCTGTTTTATAGTTTTATAGCTTTTTGGTCATTTGTTACTTTTAAAATATACACTTAAAAAAACCCTGTGATTTTACATCTTATTAGATTCACATAAATGGAGCGTCGCAGTTCACGCAAATTTACGTCGAAGAACATTTAATATTCTGTCTAAGATTCCATGACATGAAATTCATTGAAATAAAAAAAAAAGAATACTGATAGCAACCGCCGCGACTTGAACCGAGAATCATTGGATCCCAAGTACGTCTGTTAATCGTCTGAGCCACAAAAGTATGTATCTGCTGGACTGGTAAAAGGTGCATTTAAATTCGTACAGTCGCACCTGCTAGCAGAACGCAATTTACAGTCGAAACCAATAAAATTCAAGCTTATCTAACATTAAACCATTGAAAATAAAATCTTCCGTCATTTGACAAATTAGGTCTTTATGAATTACATCGTATGAGGGATTAAATCACATGTAAAATTCAAATTTTTTTGTAGTGTATTTATTTCACGTAAACGGCCCACGTTACGAAGGTTTATTCATTCATCTTCTGTGCGAAACGACTACAAATATTAGACGAATTTCGTGCTAAATCCTATTCAGAGTTGGCAGCACCCTTTCAGATTTTAATGAAACTTGCTGCACATAAAGACTGTGTCATCTAAAAATTATAATATTTGTGGTCGTTTTGCCCTGTAGATTAGGGAATAAACCTTCCAAACGTTGGCCGTTAACTTGAAATACATATTTAAAAAAAAACAGATGATTAAGAAAAGCCATATCTCAAATCAATCGCAAAAATTTATATCAGTGACTAGCTCACTTTTTTCGATTGTAAAGTTTTTAACTTTCTTGTGATCATTCACCTCGCGGGTCAGAAAAACTTTCTGATTCTGGGTCGCTTTAATTTCTAGAGATGAAGCACCGTCGTGGGTCATCATGTTTCGATGATTCTCCGCATTCAATCGTGACCGTCGTTCAACATTAGCTGATGTGCCAGAGAATATTAATATTAGGCGTGAGCTGCTTTCAAAAAATCGACATATGATTTATCCTAAGCATTAGGAATGCCTGAACTCTAGTTCCACTTCCATACAATCAATACTGCACGAAAAGTTAGCCATTAAGACTAAAGTTTTCAATATGATCGGTATCTAACGGAGAAACAGATTGGAAAATTGACAACCTTGAATTGACAACCGCAAAAATGTTACCGCAGAGACGGATCTCGAACCCGTAGGCAACTGCTAACCGGGGAAATTGTTTTACCAATTGAACTACGCTGTATATGAAAACACATGAAGAGAAAGTCCAATTGATTAGACGGAAAGCAGGCATGGTTCGCTATACCTGGTCGCTACAACATTCAACTTACAGTTCTCGAATAAATTAGCAAAACGAATAGAAAAAGGGATAATTCTCCATCACTTCTGTTTTAGTTCTCACACATCGTGTCATTCAAAATGATTTTTTCATGTGATGTGATGTGAAGTGAAGCCACCATCAGTTCTAGGACTTGCCAGTGGATGCGGGTAGACTTACAGTAGCCCCGATATGACTCTTCCATTCACCTTCTTACAATAGCTGTTACCGAAAAGCGAACAAAAAGGGTTGGGCGGATATGTAAGTAGAGTCACTTACTCGTATTCCGCGGGGATGAAAGATGCTCTCCCAACCATAATATCCAGTGCATGGATGAAGCATAGCGCTATACATGCTTGAACCCGCCTGATGGTTTGTTTGAGAAGGGCGCGTCAGACTCATTTCAAACCTTCAGAAGGAAACAAGTTCCCTTCAAGTGACTTGGGCTGGCTATCCACAATCCCTCGTCCAGTCATCAATTCCTCCGATGCCCTGATGCTCCCTTCCCTTTACGTCCCCGTGATAAATGTTTTATATTGATAAATACAATAAAACATAGTGTAATGAAAATAATATAACATAATATAATATAATATAATATAATACAATATAATATAATATAATATAATATAATATAATATAATATAATATAATATAATATAATATAATATAATATAATATAATATAATATAATATAATATAATATAATATAATATAATATAATATAATTTAAAATAATGTAATATTATTCAATATATGATAACATAATTGCTTACAGTGTCACACACACCAGATGGTCTGATGTCTTGTTGCTCTCGCTCCAATTAATTTATTCTCGTAAAATTTTCATATAATATATAATACCTCTAGTCATGTATATGATATAAACTATTGTACGTATAAATCCCTTGGAAAGATCCCTAGTTGGTCATATAGGGAGAGCTTGTTTAATCAGAAGACGTGTGTACTCGATTTGCAAAATAATTGCATAAATCGAATGACTAAAACACTGTCTTATAAATGCGATTCCACATTTGCTATGTTAATGTGAATGCGATTCCACATTTGCTATGTTTAATTTTCAGATAAAACCATCGATTTTACAAGAAAAAGAAAAGAAATATAGTCTAATGAAAACAACAAAAAACACATCGGTTAAACATGTTTCGAATAGACGACGGTATATAGTCTAGTGTGTTTTGTTTTTATTTCACAATTCATTTGGAATGATCTCACCCCACATACGCATGGCTGCCAGATGGCTGACTAAAAGCTGCCAGCTGAAAAAATATGGCTGGCAGACATTCTGGTGACCGACTGCCTCACCGCTGCCAGATATACAACTCAAACGATACAACCGTATCCACCAGGATTTTTCCACATCGAAATCTTTGACATTTTCAGCGAAAATGAGAAGATGAAAACGCTCGGCTAACTCAGATACAGGCGACTTTGTTTTGTCAAATTGGATTTTACAACCGTCACTGAATCAATTTTGGTAGCCGTCTGGTGGCCAAAACGCTATGGGGGACCGGTAGTCACACTCGCAGTTCGTCCGAAAATGTCATTATCACACAGTGATCAAACGTCGATTCTGCTGCCTACATTGGAAGATATCACCGAAAATTCATATAGTAGAAACAACTTCAACTATTTACCGCGAGACGGCGCACCACTACCAAAAAGGGAAAAAGTTCAGCACTCGCGCTTTTGATGGTCAGAAACACGACGGTTATTGTCCCGTATAAAATTTTCGAAACAACACTAACAAACAAGTAATCCTTGGGGCTCCTGGTATCTGTCATTAGCACAATACTTTTTTTATCACAATAAGGCCTACCACACTTACTGATTCCTCGGTAAAAACATTCATCATTCGATTTTGTCACCCGAAAAAAACTATAAATAGAACTATTTCAATATTGCATAAAACTGGCATATTTTTCATTCCCTCCTTTGAGATACAAGTAGTTGGCAGCTACATTCCAAGGAATTGAATTGACGACCACCCATCGCATGGCCCTAATTCGGCACTTTTTCTCATTTCTACGAATCAAAAATAAATTGCCTGAAAAATCGTTTGATGCATTCAAAGCACATGAGTTGGAGATACCTATTTTGAAGTGCTTTGAAAATTAATACGTTAAATTAATAACAACCGTTAGTTTTTAGAATATATTCTAAAATTCATCGAGCATCCCTCGATTGGTCGGGAATTTGCTATAAAAGTAAGAGCTTCCCTGCATGTCTATACACACTTAGAAAATTTCGCAGTATTCGGTAAGTTTTTATCGAATTTTCAACAGCTGAACGTTCGGTAATTAGTTCGGTAGTTGAATTGATTATCGATCGTTCGGTAATTGCTGAACTGTCAAACAACTACCACACACTGTAAAGCAAATGGATCTAACAGATTGTTCGGTAATTTTTGTTTGTTTGTTTTCCTTTGGTTAAAATTCTGGATTTTCGGATTTCAAAAAACAACACATATTCACAAAAACGAATGGAGAAAATGGTTTTATTCAACGAGAAATTTAAAAAGTGTCAGATGTTCCGACTGACCGGAATTATGAGCGCCTTCCAAAACACTGCACAATCCGTCGAGTTCAACCAAAATTACCCTTAAACGATTTGTGTTGGCAGCAAGTGGACAAGTGATACAAAATTTTTTTCTGCCTATAAGTAAACAAAAAGCTGTTAGTGGCTCTAATGTCTTAAAAACTTTTATCGCCTGTACCTCAATCCATTCGATGAACCCTTCAACATTTTTTTCGTTTGGTTAATAAAAAGGCACTCACTGAATATTTTAATAACTGTTTGACAGTTAATTTCATGACAATCAGTTTTCACAGAAGTTCGATTATTGGAAGATAACTTTACCAAACGGACAGTAGGATTTTTACCATATTCGGCGACTATTCAGGTGTACCGTATCAATTGTATATCTAATACAGAATTCTGTAATGAAAATTTACGTTGAACTGATCGTTCGGTGAAAATTTGCATAATTGTTGTAAAATAAAACCCATGTACCGAAATATCGGTTATTTCGATAGATTACCGAAAGATCTCGTCAAAAATATTACCGAACAAAGGAATTAAATCTTAGTGTGTACCAACAAAAGTAATGTTTTCTATCACGTAACCATTTTCGCAATATGTATTTCTGTTGCGTAGTGTTGCGATTCTCAAACATGTTTGATTTTATCGATTTTCGCCTTGTTAAAAACAATTTTCGTTATAAAAATATTCGACCAAACCAAGTACGCGTCGCGTCTCGTATCGCCATTACACTGGCTTCACCCTCACCCTGTATTACATGCCATCAATTTCGTTGAAGAAATGAAATAAAAAAATCACAACTTTGAGCTTTGTAGGGATTAAGGATCAAGCATTGGTTTGAGAAAAAGTTGAACGAATTTAGTTAGAAAAAGTGGACAATGCTAGCTACCAATCGTTTCCACATTCCTCTGTGCTTATTGAATATTAAAATCATTAAAAAAAAACTGCTCTAGAACAAAAACACACATCAAAAAGTTCATTAAATGGTTCTCTAAAACTGGATTTACTAAGCAATATAAAAAATAAATGCGTGATTTTTTTGACTAAATGAAAAGCCTTATTTTCGAAATGAAATTTTTGTAGCACATTAAAAAAAAAGTGTCAATAATCTCAATGTTTTGGACTTGAGCGGTTAGTGGAATACAACTAAACCATTTTGGAAAAGAAAAATGAAGGTTCCCTTGAATTCCACTACGAAGCTCTTCATAGTGAAATTTACGGTAACTTTCATTTTTCTTTTCAAACCCGGTTTATCGATAATCTTAGTCGACTTTTGTTTCGATGAAATGACGAACACTTTGTGAAACACCTTGAACCATCTCTGTGCGACAACTTCAGCAGGCACTATACGTCATCATATCCTCAATTTGGAAGCATTCCAAGGCACAATTTTATCCGCTTAAAAAGAACCTAACATTTCTCGATCTTGCGCTTTTGAGCGTAATTCGGTGAGGTAAGGCGTTTTTAGATCAAAGCCACCACTCTATCATAAATTACTACTTCATATACTTCAAAAATTGTTTCTCAGTGATGGTGGCAGCTAGCAAAATCTAACCAAAAAAGGTATTTGTATGCTTTGCTGACTAAGAGAATGCATTATTCAAGATTTTTTTCTTGTAGAACTTTTCCACTCTTGAACTCAGTTTTCGTCCACAGCTGCAAATCGCTTGTCAAATAAAAATCTGTTCAGCAAACTTTTCTTCCGAAAAACTGAAATTTCTCTAGTCATGTCCGTCCGCTTAAACAGCTCGATATAACATCTGAGTTTGTGTTTTGTCCAATCGAGTTTGTTCCAGAGTTCGGGTTGACTCCGGGTGTTTTGCGTAGCGTAGAACATTTTCCACTGTTATTATATAACGTGAGATAAAAATTCGTTCACTAAGCATGATTACATTTATATTCCTGCTAATAATGTTTATAACAGTCCGACTTTCGAGGTTGGCGGTTGAAAAGAATCTCTAGTCATGTCCGTTGCATAGGGCGCTGGTCTTACAAACTAGTTGTCGTATGTTCGAGCCCCGACCTGGAAGGATTCGTAGTGTCAGTAGAACCGTAGCACTAGCCATGCAATGGTTCTGTACACTCTGAATCGGCTGCGAAGTCTGTTGAAACAGAAGGTCAAATTCCACTACAGGAATGTAATACCAAGGCTTTGCTTTGACCTTCGAGGCTTTGTAGTTTTGGAGTGCACTACTCGTATAGCTATTTCAGGCGTTGCTTTGATTCTGCTGTCATTTTTCCTATCAGTGGGTGCAGTGAAAAATAACCAAGATAATCGTTGTCGCCAGCTGGGAAGCTCGCGGCGTAAAAGGATTTTTATGATCCAATGAATTTTCAGATACTGTAATTTATAGATAATTATGTCTAGTTTATGGACGTATTGAGCTGGATGAAAAATGAAAAATTGTTCATGACGAAGAGACCTTTCCTCATTATATTTTATATATTACAAAATAATTAATCATAATAATACTAGTTAAAAAAACTTTGGAAACTTGGTTTAAATGCTTCTTTTGCGCAATACTACTGTATTTATGTATTACATTTGATTTAAAATTAATAAAATTCGAATCTCTCATTTACGGGAAAATGAAGTGAGCTTAATTTTAAAGATTACTTCTGGTATTTCCGGAACCGAAAAATGGATACCGGTGCAGCGAAATTCGGCCATTCAACCATTAGATAAACAGTTCTAAGTCCAATTTGAAGAATTTCTAAATTCCTTGCATCTGATTAAACGATGATTTCAAATAAATGACGAGTCCAGTATAACCAAAAATAGTTCGTATGGCCGTAAACTAACATGAACTTCAAATTGCAACAGTTTTGAGCCCAAATAAGAAGATTTTCTATGACGGTATGAAATCCTGTAAACTTATCACTATGTAATATTAGAACTGGGAGTCAGATTTGGTTATGTTTGATGGCATTATCAAACCTGTTAATTTGAATTTGATTCCATGACATTCTGATATATTGGACCTAGACTATTTGATCTGCAAATTAGATAAGTTTATTAGCCACTTTAAAAAAAACTTGCTACGGTTACTTGTGAAAAAGAATACTCTTGAAATTGATATTTTTACTGTAAGCATTCTATCTACGAAACCGGAAGTTGAATCTGAATAAAAATCAAGATATTTGTATGGCATTTAAAGACCTCTCAGTTGAATCTAAGATGTTAAAAATCAGTTCAGATGGTAAAAAACCGTTCTTCGAGAATATTGAGTGACATTAATTTCAATTTTTTTTGTAACACCCTTTAATTTCGGAACCGGAAGTCGGATCCATATGAAATGCATGAACTTTGTATGGGAACAAAAGACCTTTCATTTGATCTAACAATGTGAAAATCGATTCTGCCGTTTCCGGAAAAATTGAGTGACAATCTTTGCTACGCACACACATTTGTATATACACACCCACACACACACACACACACACTCACACACACACACACACTCACACACACACACACACACACACACACACACACACACACACACACACACACACACACACACACACACACACACACACACACACACACACACACACACACACACACACACACACACACACACACACACACACACACACACACACACACACACACACACACACAGACAGACTTTTGCTCAGTTCATCGAGCTGAATCGTTGGTTGGTCAGTGTCAGTGCTAGAAATATGTTTAAATTTCACCTTAAAGTGAAATATCACATACTTACATGAAAAAAACATCACTCATGTCCTGTTTCATGTGAAACTAGAAACTTTTTTCCTTTCTGCTCGGTTTCGAAATAAGTTTTTACTTTATCAGAGACAGAAGTGTGCAATTTCAGTCATTCCAACAAGCGGCAGTTACTGTCTGGTGATCTGTCAACCTTCACCTGTTTAAATGAAGCATCAGCAAGAGTCCAGAATCAACCAGTGCGCTGTTACTCTACGAGCTGAGTGATGGTGGCACGAACTGATTTTTTTTTCTCTGATGTACCCCCAAATTGCCACTCATTCGTTAAACTGTCCACTGACAGTAAAAACCCCACATTTTTTACATGCTTGTTCTACAAATGGCCGAAATGGATGAAAATAAAGCAACAGATTTTTCTGTTGGATGGCTGGAAACACTTGTACTTAATTGAGAAACAAGGTTTAGTAACATGGAGCACCTATCAGTCACAAAATTGCAATATCGTAATTGATGTTTTTTTGACTTGGTTGGACTTGGATTTCTGTTATTGTTTATTTTCTGTTGAAAAAGTTGTTATTTTCCCATGCCGAACACGGAACATAAAGTGGTTGTCGGTTGCATCCGAAATCCTATCAAGACTTGTGTCCTGATTAGCTGTTGACCGATGTGTTTGTGTGTGTGTGTGTGTGTGTGTGTGTGTGTGTGTGTGTGTGTGTGTGTGTGTGTGTGTGTGTGTGTGTGTGTGTGTGTGTGTGTGTGTGTTTTTTTTTTTACAAGGTGAAATACCTACTTATGTACTTTCCCAGTTCACGCGCTCAGTAGTTGTCAAGCTACCGCTATTGTGAACCAGCGAGTGGGACTGGCTGAACCTTACCCACTAAAACACCTTGGACATCTTGCCTTGATCCCCCCGGAACTAAGCTAAGCTCAATACTTCGGGGGAGGCTGTGCTCATGCACTTCTTCGTTTGGGAGAAAATGAGCTCCTGCTCTCTATATACATCTCGGCTGTGCTCATGCACTTCTTCGTTTGGGAGAAAATGAGCTCCTGAGTTTCTATCTTTATCCCTCTCGATCCACCTTTGGCGCCTGGACAACCCAATGCCGCTACGTCGCACCGCACTACTTAACTGATCCCCGACGATGGATCTAGCCTACACCGACTGAGAGTTTCCCCTTTTACGCCACGCGGGACACCCGAAGGAGTGCCGAGGTCTGCTCTGCGATTCCGGTTGGAGCATGGCGTCCGGTTCGCTGATGCCCCGACGACTCGAATCGGTGTTGTGGCGTCTGCTCAACTAGTCCCCGGTGATGGATCTAGCCTACACCGACAGAGAGTTCCCCGACGATGGAAGTTCTCCCGAAACCGACGTTTTCGATACCCGTCTACGGCCCGACCGTAAGGATGCCTGGGTCGATCCAATGATGCCGGTTGGAGGATGGCTTCCGGTTCACTGGTGCCCCGACTATCTTAACGGTGCTACGCCACGATCTACTCGTCTAATTCCCGATGAAAGATCTAGACTACACCGACGGAGAGTTCCCCGGCGAAAGAGGCTCTCCCGACACCGAGTCCCCTGTTGCACCACTCGGGACACACGAGAGAGTGCCGAGGTCGGTCCGGCGATTCCAGTTGGAGCATAGCTTCTGGTTGGCTGGCGCCCCGACGACACAAGTCGGTGTTGTGGTGGCTACTCGACTAGTCCCCGCCGAAGGATCTAGCCTACCGCGACAGAGAGTTCCCCGACGCTGGGAGTTCTCTCGAAACCGACGTTTTCGATACTTGTATCCTTACGATGCTATGACGTGGTCTACTCATCTTGTCCCCGACGACGGATCAAGACTACACCGACGAAGGAAGTTCTCTCGATCCGACGCTTACTCGCTGATCCCTTCTCCATATTCGCTGCAACTCCGAGAGTATCTGTGTTACCACTTTGTTTACTGCATTCCAAGTGCCTTCTTCACGACACATTTCCTCAGATATATTATCCACCCTTAGAGCAGGCATTTCTCTACGTACTTCCGCAAACCGGGGACAATCGAATATCACATGTTCTGGCGTTTCTTCAACATACTCACACTCCGGACAAAATGGAGACGCGGCGTGACCACACCGATGCAGATACTTCCGGAAACAACCATGGCCAGATAGAAACTGCGTTAGGTAGAAGTTTACCTCTCCGTGTTGTCTATTCATCCACGGCGACAGATGTGGAATGAGCCGGTGAGTCCATCTACCTTTCTCCGTACTGTCCCACTCCTGCTGCCACTTCGCCATCGAATCGATTCGAACCATCGTTCGCACGTTTCTGGTGGTTCTACGCTGATAACACTCGATATCCTCCGCCAGGGTAATGCAGATTGGGATCATTCCAGCGATAACGCTTGCTGCTTCCGACGATATTGTCCTGTAGGCGCTCGTGACTCGTATGACCATAAGCCGGAATGCTCTGTTGAGCTTTTCACGGTTCCTCTTCGTTATCAATGCTGTTCCCCAGGCAGGAGCACCATACCGTAGTATTGACGAAGATACACTGGCTAACAGACGTCTTGTGCTGCTTTTCGGGCCACCGACATTTGGCATGATCCTCGTTATTGCATTTATCGCCTTCGCGGACTTCTCGCAGGCATAGTCGACATGGCAGTTAAAGTTCAACCGGTTGTCGATCATCACTCCGAGAAGTTTCAGAGCTCGCTTAGTTGAAATCGCATGTCCCCCTACATCTATCTCGATACGCTGGATCGACTTGCAGTTGCTCACCAACAACACTTCCGTTTTGTGGTGAGCTATTTGTAGCTTGACTCCGTTCATCCAGCCCTCAATCGTGCTTATCGTCTCTGTCACCGAGGCCTCTACTTCTTCCAGAGACTCGCCCATCACCGTTAACGATATGTCGTCCGCGAAGCCCACGATTTTCACTTTCCTGGGAAGTTTCTGTGTCAAGACCCCATTATACATAGCGTTCCAGAGAGTCGGACCGAGAATGGATCCCTGAGGGACGCCCGCCGTCACTCGCACTGACCTCTGTCCTTCGTTCGTATCGTTCACCAGGATTCTATTGTGGAAATAGCTCTTTAGGATTCGGCAAACATAATCTGGGACCCGCATTCGGTGTAGTGCTGTGGCGATGGCCTCCCAGCTGGCACTGTTGAAAGCATTCTTCACGTCCACTGTAACCACGGCGCAGTATCGGTCACCTCTTCGCTTCTGTTTGGACGCCTTCTCAGCGCTCTCAAGCACTGTCCGGATTGCATCAATCGTCGACACTCCTTGACGGAAACCGAACTGCATGTTCGACAATCCTCGTTCGCCTTCTGTGCATTTCATCAACCTGTTGATGTTGTGTGTGTGTGTGTGTGTGTGTGTGTGTGTGTGTGTGTGTGTGTGTGTGTGTGTGTGTGTGTGTGTGTGTGTGTGTGTGTGTGTGTGTGTGTGTGTGTGTGTGTGTGTGTGTGTGTGTGTTGTGTGTGTGTGTGTGTGTGTGTGTGTGTGTGTGTGTGTGTGTGTGTGTGTGTGTGTGTGTGTGTGTGTGTGTGTGTCAAATAATCTCACTAGGCTTTCTCGGAGATAGCAGAACCGATTTTGACAAACGTAGATTCAAATGAATGGTCTCACGGAATTCAAGCATTTTATCCGGATCCGACTTCCGTATCCGGATTTATAGGGTAAAGTGTGTTCAATATTGTACACCGTCACTTAAACCGGCGAAACAAAAGACGTAAAAAATTTTCTAATCTGGTCGCAAAACTACACAAATCGATAGTCATTAAATTCAAATGAAAGGTCCTGTGGTCCCATACGTAAAGTGTGTTAAAAATTTTATACCATCACTGAAAAGGGCGAAAACCGTACAAATTTTCTAAACCGACCTCAAATCTTCTCCAATTGATAGCTTTTATCAGTAGACGGTCAACCAAACCGATTTTGGTTATTCTTTCAAGAATCGAAGCAAACTATTTTAAAGAACACCGCAGTATTATATATGATAGTATGATTGATATGAGAAAGGCATCACTACACCACTAGGAGGATTAAAACAGGTTTTTTGTTAATGTAACACAATAAATTTCACAGTTTTCCTTGAAAATGGCCTACACCAAAGGCCGAAACGTCCGACAGTAAACAATATTCGTTTGTATTATAAGAATGAGAAAACCATTTTTTCCAGATTTCCCACGATAACCATGATGCAGAATCTCTCGATACTCAAACACAAACACCATTCAACGTGCATTTTTTATTGTTGAAAGTAACTCGGAAAATATTTTTTTGTTTCAATAGGGTATTTTTAGAAGGACAAAGTAATATCCGGGAAGAAAATCCAAGTTTCGAGTTTCGAATGAAATACATTCCAAACAATCCAATTTCCGACCATAACGCAATTTCATGCGGGAAAAGATAGTTCTCAAGTTATGGGAAATTTTGAGCAAAATTAATTAAAATTGTGCTTTCATTAGAAGATGAGATGTTTGATGATTTCTTTAATCAGGACAACGATAACGGCTTTTCTGTTAATTAAATCTAGAGTGACTATATATCTATTAGATTAATATATCTCGCTTCTCTCAGTAAATATTTACCGAAAATTACCAATTAAAACGAGATAGTATAATCCATGCATGACTACTTTACATTAATCAACACATCTTTTTGGTTCGCATCCCTTCACATGATAATGGAATGTGTACCGAAATCCATGCTCGCTTAGCGTGTTAATCGATTAACGCTTGTACGAACATATTAAGCCACTAATAACCCATTTTCCAGAGCTCACATACTGATCATTGATTTTCCTGAGTTCCTTCCCTCCGAATGATGTGTTGACACTCCAAATTTATCCACTCATCCAACTGGAAACATCAACATTTAATATTTGAAATCCCACGCGTAATATATCCGTATTTGACGGAAATGGTAACGATTTTGGATGTGTTCATCAGACTAATAAACGAAACGCACGGAGGAAACGGAAACAGACGGTCATAGCCGATATAGAGCAGGACAAAAAAAAATGAATGTTACAATCACCTAACGAAGTGCCACAGTCTGTCGTAAATGTCTGAATATCAGTATGCTGTTTGTGTGTGGGCACGAACCCCGAGAATGAGTGCGTGGGATTTCGGACACTGGTAGGTTGGCAGGATTCATAACATTCCAGTGAGTTAAAATTTACGAGGTCGTAGACGAAAGGTGGCACAGTGGTAAGGTGAAAATGGTCGGTGCTTTATGATCGTAATGCGTGATTTTAATGGAATATGTAAATTCAATCGTTAACAGAACGCACCTGATTACACGTGTGCGGATGACGGTAGGAAAAATGCTTCCGCTGTCGGTGTTGTTGTTGAATTGTTTATTTACCGGTCAGAATCGGCTTGACTCGGATCAACTGTGCAAATATTGAACACGGTATGTGCTGAAGAGATAATTTTTGGTGCTGTTATCTTTCGTACGATATAGGGATGTTACTCGGAAGTCAAATTATCGATACCTAGGGTATCGCGATACCGAAGTTTTGGGTATCGATACAAGGTATCAAAAGGCAATAAAGTATCGATACCTGTAAGTATCAATTGATACTTGCGCAGCAATCATTACAAAATAGAATCGTTAACCTCTAAACCTAAACAACTTTACTCTTAGAAAATGAAGAATTTTTTCTCAACGTAGGTATTTGTGAATGAAAAAAAAATTCCAAATTTATAAAGTTCTTCTCCGTCGACCTAGAATTCCATATTGCAAATAAGGAATATATCTATATATTAAGCGTTGTCTCCCATACTTCCGTCCCTAGTCCGGCCAGGAAAATTCTTTGTTGGAAATGTTCAGGTGTAAGTCGGCTCGTTTCATTGCTTAAAATTCGACCAACCAGGGAAAATAAACACTCGGCTGGGACCGAAGTTGCAACAGCTAGAACGTACACTTGAGCTATTTTGTACAGCTGCGGGTACTTGAACGCTATTTCATCCCATATTTTAAGCGGATTTGATGACCTTGCTGTAGGTGGCTCAGCAAAAATGCCTTTCTACATTATCAGAAATTGTCTGCGTGGTTGCTGATACAATCGAATTCCGTTCGCTCCACAGATCGTCATGCTTTGTCACTGGTTGAGTGTTCACAGTTTCTTGAAAATTTTCATTTCATTTCGTATTAAAATCTATTTTTTGAATCTAGGATCCAGAAGAGTAGCCCTGGACAGGAATGTGTTTCCCTCAATGTTGTCGAATTTTTTGTGCATTTCCTGAATTATGAAAATTTTAGCTCGGTCAGAAAGCTCATCGTTTTTTAATGATTCCATTGCTGCTAATTTCTATAAAAAATATACTGCACGTTAGTTATAAAAAAGTGATGTTGTACAATAAAAAAAAACTACTGACCTTCAACAACAAGTTTGTGATTGGGATAATTTTACTAATTGTTGTACATTTTTCGGCGCCCATTTCTGTCGTCACCTGATGAAATGGCCTTAGAAGATTTCTGATGAATTTCAAGGTTGCGATTTCCGAACCACTCAGGATTACTACTTTTGGAAACTTGAGTGCAGCAACAGATATAATGCCTTGCAGCTGCAAAAATCGGTCGCACATGGCAAATGTGGATCCCCAACTCGTGATAATGTCTTGTATAAGCCGCAGTAACGAACCTTCAGCTAAACCATTTTCCTCGTTGAATTCTTTTGATCTCGTCCGAAAATTGTTTCATTCTTATGACTAAGAGTCACGAATAGGGTTGCGAACGGTAGTGGAGAATGACACGAAACATCAGGCAGTCAAACCACACAAATGACAGCAGTCGCCGATTGTACTTCGCCGTGAAGTAGCAGATGAAAAATGTCATAGGTCTCATGACATTTTCTCTCGTGAATGTTGCCGTTTGCTCTTATCGATAGCTGTTCTACTCTTTTCAATCTGAGAATGGCTAGCCTTTCGAGAGACAGTCGCCCACAAGGCTCAACTTTGAAATTCGTTTTATGTCGATTGTCATGAGGTGTAGGGGGACATGCACAAGAACGTCTTGATTCCCATTGCAGACGGTTTTTTCTGTATCCTTACGTGTTTTGTTTCTCTGCACTCCCGTTGAAAGGAAGCGGTTCAGTGAGAAAAGCAAAATAAATGCTTTGACTCCAAGAACTTGGATGGTGGGTTCGTTTTGGCAGTTCGGGTGATTTTGTTTTACTTCTAGTTGGTTGATTTACTCAAATGCACATTTTCGATCAAACAATTAAACCCCGTTCAGCATAAACCAAAATTGTAGAAGTAACAGGAGCGCAAAATCTATTGTCTCTGCTGTAAGATTTCTTGCCTTTGCGTCATACTAGAAAGGCAAGAGCTGCGCTCCTGATACTTCGTGTATTAAATTTCAGTAAATAGTTGGAATATTTTTGAAACATCTGCATGAACAAACTTTGTGATTGAGTTTTTTCAAAACTGAAATTGAACCAGTAATGAAAACCACGCTGTTCGCACTTAATTTATCGTCACACATCGGTCACAGCGGATATTGCAGTCTAGTTATGAAAATGTCATGACATTTTGAGCTCGTGATATTCTCGAAATGCGTAACCGAAAATGAACATAGCAGCTACTTATCCAGTATGTACGTACACTACCACAAAGCGAACGCTGTGGCTTTGACTGCTGTGAGAGAGTGCGACAATTAATTAACTACTCTCAATATTGTTGTCGTGTGTCGTGGCTCTCATGATTGCGCCAAGCTCTCGTGTCATTGCGTGTTGGCTACTGTTGAACGTAGCAGCTGCGTGCATCATTGGCAGTAACTGTCTTATGCTTGGCGACAGTTTAAAAAAATGTGAAATTTTCGCTTTGCTAATCAGTTCAGGGAGGCCTGGAACATTAGGAGTGCCGTTTTGATATTTTGTGCTCAAGGTCTTTGATGGAATAAGATTTAGGGTGTGGTCAAAGCAGGCGATGTGTTTAGATGACCCAAAAACAATCTTCACTACCAAGACAATATTGGCCCCGATGTAACTTTAGAAATATCAATTTGCCAGAATGTAAGAAACTCCTACTGCAAATAGATGGCCGATGTGACTGCTTGAGATGACAGACACCAGAACGCATTTCAACTTCAACACGGAAATGAGCTGTAACTCCAAGGAAAGCATTGGTCGATTGAGAGTCCGTCCAGCAAACCATGGTGAGGCAAAGTGATGGTACGCCTGCAAAAGTCGTTTTCACTGTGTCTGAGAGAACCCCGTAAATTATTTGTAGGCGAGTTGTGACAACTTTTCTACTCGGAGGCACCCAAAAAGCATTTAAAAGGTGGCAGAATTTCTTGAATCCCTCTAAATAAATATTATGATTAAACATTAGTATGTAAAACAAGAGTAACTAAAACACCTAATATTAATAACGAATCGTATGAACAACAAAGATGAAAGGCCAAAGGGTCAAAACACTTGTACTGTAAAATGTTGATGTAATACACAAAAATAAGATTAATAAACAGATATTTATGCAAAAAAAAAATGCTTGAATCCCTCTTTTTCGCGAGTAGAAAGACTTAAATTATCCTTGCAGATCATGAAAAGTAGAGCATTCTCCAACTGCGCTACTCGCTGACCTGCAATATTATGTGAATCATTTTCTTTTTGGCTAAAAGTTTTAAGGTTTTCAAATGTACTTTTAAATGCTTTACCTTTTGCTAAGGGTATATCCAAAGTTGGTTGTGTGAATGTATTTGTATTCGGTACCGCAGAAGTACATCTTGACGTCAACCTTGAAGCATCACTGTTATCTTAAAACGGATTTAAAATATCCGTAGAAGTCATAAAAATCAAAACCATGCGGCATTGAAAATATTACAATGTAAAATATGTACAATATTAAGTGACTTACATTGAAATCAGTCGCTAGTGTGAACGATGATATTTTTGTCGACTGTGGCGTTATATTATGGTGTACAGAAAGGTGTTTTCATAAATTTTTTGTGCCACCAGTGTACGTGTATTGCTTGCCACATAGATTTCACTTCGCCTTTCGCGTCTTTTGGTCAATGTGCGGAAAGTACGCCACTTTGTGTTAGAACCATGATGATTTCACTTATTTTCTCAAAAAAAAAGGCGGGTGGGTAATGTCAGAGACATAACTGGATGTCTTGAATACGAAAAAACTGACACGCTCCCATCACTTTTCCGAATATCCGTTAGATGATTGATTGTATGAGATGTGCAAGCTTTCCCCTTTTTCAATAATAGAGTTTGATGCGATGCACCTCCATTAAAGTACTGATTAGTTACATTAAACAGCTACTATTCTACAACTATATATTCCGAACTTGAAACAATTCCTTTTCAATTTGCCAATATAGGAGGCTAGGTACGACAAATTTGTAGTTTACTTTCTTTGAAGTTATGCAGTTCGAAGATATCTGATTCTTCTCGAAATTTCAGTGCGAGACAATTGCAATAGCCTGGTCTGAATTGTATCGACGATCTTCGGTATGCAAGAGTCATTTTAATAATAATAATAATGATAGTAATAATAATGATGATAGTAATAATAATAATATTAATAATAAAAATAATAATAATAATAAAAATAATAATAATAATAATAATAATAATAATAATAATAATAATAATAATAATAATAATAATAATAATAATAATAATAATAATAATAATAATAATAATAATAATAATAATAATAATAATAACAATACAGATTAATCTGTACACATATGTATGAATAAATAAAATACAATATGGAAACCCTGTTTCGCATGGCATATTTTCACACGACAACATACTAGTATAAAGATGTGTTCAACATCATCACTTTCGCTTTCGCATTGCCGTTCGTAATTGAATGTGTTACTGACGGTACAAATTATTTGAATTTCCATCTTGATGAAAATCTGCCTTTCTACCGGTTTTCGGTACCATAGTGCTGACGGTGTCGCTGCTTTAACTTAAATGACGCTATTTCTCACATCACATTTCATTTTATACCTGCTAATGGCAGCGGTGTACGGACAGCTCCTTTGTTAAAATACCTCTCAGAACAGGAAACAGTGAGACGATATAAAAGAGAGAGTTAGTAGAGCGGCAGCCAGTAATACTGAATTGGCTGTCTAGCTGTTAACAGCATCTTGTGGAATTTTTACGCAGAAACACACGCACACATGAGGAACAGTTAATGGCAAGGCAAAGTCCCGCTCAAACCGTGCTGGTCTGCAGTTTCCAGTTGGCAGAATTCATCGTCTGCTCCGGTAGGGAAACCTCGCCGAGCGTGTCGGTGCACCAGCCTATCTGGCGGCAGTGATGGAGTACTTGGCTGCCGAAGTGTTGGAATTGGCCGGTAACGCTGCCCGTGACAACAAGAAAACGAAAATCATCCCTCGCCATCTGCAGCTGGCCATCCGTAATGACGAGGAGTTTAACAAAAACCCCGTTCTTTACAGGACGACCACATCACTGTGATAAAGAAATATTTCAGATTGCTTTAAGTTTAGCCAGTTCTGATACGCCTGGAAAGTAGAATGGCAAATCAAGTGGAAACCTTTGTTCTAACAATTTGTTCATTTTTTTTTTCGGCCGCATACTAAAGTATTCCCGACAAAAATACATTTTGATCTGTATACGTGGCAACTCTGTTTCGCACGGCATATTTGTATACTAGTATAAATATGTTTTCAACATCATCACTTCCACTTTCGCATTGCCGTTCGTAATTTAATGTGTTAGTGACGGTGCAAATTATTTTAACTTCTCGTGTGTTGCCGAAACAAGGGAAACAGTTGCTCAGAAAATGTTAGGAAAGCGACAAAATTCAACTAGTTCTTTATGATAATCTTTAGCCCTCAAAAGTACTTTTAATTGTCTGAAAAGCACTCTGAAAAGTGTTTTGAATGGGCCTTGCTGGACTTTTTGGCTGCCTTTCTACCGGTTTTCGGTGTCATCGTGCTGACGGTGTCGCGTACGTTCAGAGTAGCTGCTTTAACTTAAATGACGCTATTTCACACATCACATTTCATTTTATACCTGCTACTGGCAGCAGTGTACGGACAGCCCATTTGTTAAAATTCCTTTTCTTGTTCGCAGAACGGGAAACAGTGAGATGAAAGGTCCTCGATGTTGCTCTCGTGTGTCTTGTTTCGGGAACAGTTGCTCGGCAAATGGTAGGAAAAATGAACCACTCAACTTTTATATGGATGATCTTATACAGAAGCAGACATCTTGCGTTCTGATTGGCTGGTGCTGTCATGCGTCAAATCAAACAGGTTTGTCAATAGTGTACTATTGAAAAACTTCAATGTTGTTGCAATACACGTTCAAATTGAAAATTTTCGATTCTATTGGTAGTTAGATTATATAAATCCTTCCACAGATCACTGAGCTATGAGCTTTCAAAATACGAGAAAAGCAAACGCGCCTTATGAATTATCCTCTTTGATACTCGTTTATACCAAACATTTCAGAAAAGTTCAATGTTTTAACTATTTGAGATTATGTCACACTACTGAAAATTTAATCATAAAATTGTGATCATATTTCCGGTGGCATGTCGCAAGAATTGTGTTGATTCATTAGATACAACAGGAGATATTCACGATCAAAAACTTATCACTCTCTCAGAGGGTAAATTTTGAAAAGGCGCCCCATAGTAAAGTAAGTCGTATTCACGACAAAAATTTCACTAAAAGTCAGTTCAAATTGTTATTATGACGTGACCAAGGACGAACGGAACGAAAAGTTATTTTTTACTTTTCTGATTCGATGAAGCACCAGGCTGGCACATGTATTGGTATGACGTGAACTATCCGCAGCGATGCCAGATAGTTGTAGTGTCATTTCCGTAGATTGACATTCTCCTCGGAAACTCCAGGGGGCAAAGCAGATAATGACTTATTTTCTGGTCGTCAGGTAAACAGTTTTCGTAGTTTTCTGTGTAAAAATAAAAATTTCCGTAGAAATATTCCAATTTCCGTAGGTTTTATCTACAGAGCCGTACATCCGTAGAATATTTTCGAATCCGTAGATCTACGGAGATTTACGTGGATCTGACATCTCTGATTAGCCGTCGTTGAAATTCGTTTCTCGACAATCTCGCGTCGCACCACGGGCGCACTGAAAGAGAGTGCAACGAGTGTGAAAAATTGAAAATACTCAATCCTCTGATAGTATGATCTTTATGTGCGTGTTTCGTTAATGGTTCTCTCTCATTGCACTCTCTTTTAGTGCACCTGTGGAACGAAGCTAGAGTGTCAAGAACGAATTTCATCGACGTAACGGTTAGTCCACGTTATACCAATACATGCGCAAGCCTGGCGCTTCGTCGAAACCGATGAAAACAAAAATATTCCGTCATAATGGGAATTGACTTCAATCTGTTGCGATATTGTAAGTATCGAAACCAAAAGTATCGATACTAACGGTATCGCTCTGAGATAATATCGATACCAAAATACCCGATTCTTGGAAGAAATTGATTGATACCGCAAAGTATCGACTCGGTATCGGACATCCCTATACGAAAGTACGTGCTTTGTAACAAGATACCTCACATTCATTTCATCATCCACATATCCAGAGGTAGATGTTGTCAATAATTTTCACGTTTAAGCAAACCGCAGAAATTTACGATACTTCCCGTCTGCAAAGAAATAGCCATACGAAGTATCTGTCCTTTGATGGTGAGTTTTTTCTTATGCTTGCTTTTAGACTTTTTTAGTGTACGACATTACAAATTGGATTGCCAGTGAACTACTACAATTTGAACTTAGAAAGAGACGGAAAAAGTTCATGCTACTTGAATTTTAAACATTCATCTCTGTACAACAATACTGCGGTTGACCAGAGCATTTGAATTTGTTCTTACTGAAAAAATACGGAAAACAGGTCACACTAACCCTAAGGTTACAGCACACAGCGTCTAAAACGAAAAAAAAACTGCCAGAACTCTCTTTCGCTCGTGGCTTTCAAAACGGGAATACTTCACAGTCAGACGCCAGACTAAATTACGGAAACTCGTTAGAATCAAGCGGAAAGCGAAAAATGTGCCAGCCAATATTGGTCTATCCCAGCAGTCTAAACAAACTTTGCTCGGTTCATTTCGCTGCCCGATGTGTGCAAACACAGAATCCGGACTGTCGTTCATCTGAGTGCCCGGTTTCTAAATGTTTGCACTTTGTTTGCCGAAGAGCGCAACGGTAAACATTAATCTGGAAATGAGTAATCTAACCTAGGTTCGTGGTCCGACGACTAGTTAGCGGAAGTGGAAGTGGCTGCGGTAGTCACAGGGTCACGGTCATGTTGAAAATTCTTTTTTTTTTTCATGAAACGCGAACAGTTGGCGATAGTTTCAGTTTATGCTTTTTCCTCTAGTTGAAATATCAAACAACAATATTCCCGCCTGTCAATGTATTTAGTGAATGGGGATAATACACTTTCGTTGGAAATCGGACAAAATCCCTCCAGCATCAATTGAGCGGATGGAGCCACTGAGAAAAAAAAATCAGAACAGCAAAATATCACCGATTGCCTAAAGCAATCGAAATGTTACCGGTGCCATCAGTTCCGTTGTCATATTTCAATCAAAAATTTAATACGTATTTGTTATTTTTTTTAGAAATGCATCCATCCAACGATTTGCACATAAATAGCACGTGTCGCATTGGACCTTCCGGATGGAATTTGAATACCTAGCTATTCTGGCCGAGGCTGGAGACCGGAAATGGAAATTTTTATATTGGTTACCAAGGCAGCTGGCAGAAGGAAGAAGAAAAAAATATACACGGAACTAAACGAAATCGCACATCACCGGAAACCATCGCCACTGCGGTGCGGCACTACCGCTTCGCTTTCGATTGTGTTCGGTTTAAAAATGGCGAGATTCCGATCTTGCCCGGGCACGAGTTGTGAGCCTTTTGCCCATCCGGTTGGTGTTTTTTTTCATTCGACGTCCTCCCCGTGCTGCTAAGGACGGTAAAAATATAATTTACAGCGGAGGAAACGCTGCGCTGAATTCAAATTGTGCATTATGGGCGGTGTGCAGTTGTTGTTCTCGCGGGATCTGGAACCGACTGCGGTCGTTCATATCGGCAGCCTTTGGTTTTCATGCTATAAAAGTAATAAAGCTCTATAGTCATGCCCTTGAATGGGATAGTTGCATTTCTAAATTTTACCATAAAATTTGGCAGGATTTACCGCACGGTTCAGCGACAAGAGTGTAAGCCCGTGGGACGGGACAATTTCGGTGATAAAACATGTTAGTTTCGGAAGATACTTGGATGGAAATTTATTCGTTGTTCATGCAAGTGTTTTTTTTCCTATATCACATTGAGCACTATTTAAACATCTTCCTAGACATTTGAGACACATGTGTGTCTTCTTCTACATCGTTTTTTTTCGTTTTTGACACATCACTGTTGAACTGCTAGTATGGCAGTTCACCATAATCCGGCAAAGCAGACGGAATGTTCAACTCTACTTGAGTGACGCTTTTGTGAATTGCACCGAAATGTCTAAAATGATGCCGCTGATGAATCTACGAGACAAATCACGATGGCCCTTATTACCGTTCTCACTTCCACTTTCACATTCACTTCACTTACATGTCACTTCACTTGATTTTACCTATTACCAGTATCACGCATCTTGAAGTGATCACTGTGGTGGAAAAAAATATTTTTTTTCAACAAAATATTGGTGGCGTTATGTTCATAATGGCATCAAGTTCATCCAAGTAAATACTTTCGTCTTTGAATCGACTTCCGTAATAAAGACCTACATTCACTTCATTTGATTTCCACCGTGAGTGATACTCATAATAAGGGTCACAGTCACTTCACTTGGTTTTCACCGTGTAGTGACACCGGTAATAAGGGCCAATGAAGGATGTGGCGAAATTTGCCCCCTTCCTAGTTTAACTGCCATATTTACTGAATTAGGGTAATTTTCATTTCATAAGATTTTTGAAGCAACCGCACCACTGGGAAAAAATACGGATGATTTAAACATTATCAGGAAGGTTTACATTTTTTTCAATTGTTTTTTATTTATTTTAAAAACATATATAAATCATTTTTGGACACGCATAACTACTAGAATTAAGCACCATGCGTTTCCTTCTAACATAGCTTCAACGGAAATGCATGATTGATTGGTAATTTTTATTCTATATAAAAGATATTTTTATTCAGGCCTGTTTGCGTACAAGCTTTACGTGGTTGATTGAGCCGATTTTTTAAATATTTTTTTTTGTATTGGATCACCTTTTGTTATTGTTGTTGTTGATTTCCGTCTTCTTTTCGTTTTCCTTATTGTTCGCAGCCTTGAGTTCGTTGCTAGTTGCTGTAGATGCGCCTTGTTGTACATTGGTTGTAGTTTGCTGATTGGTTGGAGGGTAAGTTGTTAACTGCAGCTGGTGTACTTTGGTTTCGTTGAAGGAGATGCTTCATTGTTGTTGGTGGCTGTCACAGGTGTACTGGGGTTGCTTGGGGTTGGTGTGAAGGAAGCACAGTTGTCCTTTGGTGTGGTTGCCGTTATTCAACATTTTTCTAATAACATTCACGATCTTATAGAATCTGAATGTAAAAATAAAAGACAACGGACGGATTTCCCTTCCGTTGATCCTATGCCGTCTAACAATATTTACGAGATTCTTCCTGAATCCGATTGTAGCGACATAGAAGAAAATTCTTCAAAAATTCCCAAAATGGACGCTTGTCGTTCTGGGAAGAAACAACAATCTATGCCACCAGTGACGGTGATGATTTCCGACTTCAAAGCATTCCGTACTGAGCTTTCTACTTTTCTCTCGGAAGTAAAAGTCTCATTTCAAATCGGACGAAGAGGAGAATGTCGAGTCTTGGTTGATGGATTGGAAGATTACGAACGTCTTATTCGATATTTGTCCGAGAAACTTCATAAATTTTATTCATATGATATAAAATCAGACAGACCCTTCAAGGCTGTCTTGAAAGGCTTATCAAATGATCAAAGTATTGCTGAAATTAAAAATGAAATAAAAGAATTGCTTGATTTTGCCCCTTCCCAAGTAATACTTATGAAAAAAAAGAGCGAATGGTACTTCTAAACTACGCTCTGGAATTTCCCATGAACTTTACCTAATACACTTCAATCGAAGTGATGTAAACAATTTGAAAACTTTAGAAAAAGTACGTTACATTTCCCACATTAAAATTCATTGGGAACCTTATAAACAGCATAATCGCATTGCAAACTTAACGCAATGTCGTCGTTGCCAAGGCTTCGGCTATGGAACCAAAAATTGTCATATGGATATACGGTGTTTGGATTGTGGTAAATCGTAAATTGAAAGACGTTTGTCCAATGAATGAAATCACTGATAAATCTTCATGTTCAAATTACAATGGAAATCATAAATCCAATTATTTGAAATGTCCTGTCAGGGAAAAAATTTTAAACGCTCGTTCGCTTAGACAACCAGTCAAATCAAGGACCTTAAATTTACAGAACATACCTGAAAATCAAATAACCGTTACAAATGCCACGCCTAATTTTTCTAAGGCACTTATTTCTTCGAATTTAAAACAAAAAACAGGTACGCCTTCCAATTCGTCTTCTAACGAAAACAATTTATTGACAGGTAGATCGACCTCGTCATCATCTTCTTCTAATGTCAGTTATGCTGGTATATTAGGTAGAAACCTACCACCTATTTCTTCTAATGTAAATAATTCTTACGAAAACAATTTATTAATAGGTAGACCGGCCAAATCACCTTCTTCTAATGGCAGTCTACCTACAAATATTCATTCTATGCCATTCGCTTCTTTAAATGAAGTTGATTTAGGCGATATAACTGAAAATAAAATGATCTACCTACAAGATCAACTTTTTCAAATGATCATCCGAATGAATTCGACTTCATCACTTTTTGAAGCATTTCAAATCGGATGGCAATTTGCAAATAATATTATAATGAATTTAAAATTTAACAGTGATGTTAAATAATTATTTGAATATTTTAAATTGGAATGCTCGATCTTTGAAATCGAGTGAAGATGAATTTTTTAATTTTATCAAAGTTCACAAAATTCATATTGCCATTGTGACAGAAACTTTTCTTAAACCAAATGTCAAATTGAAAAGTAATCCACATTAGGTGGTTCATCGATTTGACAGGCTTACTGGAATGGGTGGTGGAGTTGCCATTTTTGTTCAACGGCAAATTAAACATCGATTTTTACCTTCTTTCAATACTAAAGTTATTGAAAGCTTGGGAATCGGTTCATGGAATTTATTTCATCGCTGGAGCATATTTGCCATTCCAATGCACCGGCGAACAATTAAATTTCTTCAAGGGCGATTTGCTAAAACTCACAAGATATCGATCGAAATTTTTCGTAATAGGGGACTTGAATGCTAAGCATGTCCAGTGGAATTGTAGGCAAAATAACAGTAATGGTAAAATAGTCCATAATCAACTCTCAGCTGGTTACTTCACATTTCTTCATCCCAGTAATCCGACTTGTTTCTCCTCCGTGAAAAACCCGTCTACAATTGATCTGGTTCTAACAGATCAAAGTCACATTTGTAGTGAACCGATTACACATGCTGACTTTGACTCAGATCATCTTCCTGTAACATTCAGACTTTCCAACGAAGCTTTAATTAATTCAATTAGTTCTATATTCAACTATCGTAGAGCTAATTGGTTGGATTACAGATCTCACATTGAAAATCATGTGGATCATGAAACTATTTTAGAAAATTCTGCGGTCATCGACACAACAATTGATAATTTGAATCATTACATTATCGAAGCTAGAAATCTTTCAGTTCCCAAAGCTCAAACTAAATTAAATTCTCCTGTCATCGATGACAATCTTCAACTGCTCATTCGGTTGAAGAATGTTCGTCGACGTCAATATCAACGTTCTCGTGATCCTGCTATGAAAAACATAGTTAAGGATTTACAAAAAGAAATTAAACATAGATTTACTCTTTTGCGAAATGAAAATTTCGCTAAAGAAGTTGAACAAATTAAACCATATTCTAAACTTTTCTGGAAACTTTCTAAGGTTCTTAAGAAACCACAGAAACCAATTCCTGCTCTCAAGGAAGGAAATTAAATACTTCTTACAAATGGCGAAAAAGCTCAAAAACTTGCTCAGCAGTTCGAGAGTGTCCACAATTTTAATTTGAATGTTGTGAGTCCTATTGAAAATGAAGTCTCACTGAAATATAAGCATAACAGTTCGGCTGAAAAGTTCGTATCGTCTAATAGAAACACACATTTTTTTGCCAAAATTCGTTTTTATTATTCAACATAATTGCCATCAGAGGCGATACAGCGATTATAGCGATCTTCCAACTTTTCGATACCATTTTTGTAGTACGATTTGTCCTTTGTTTCAAAATAGGCCTCAGTTTCAGCGATTACCTCTTCATTGCTTCTAAATTTTTTACCAGCGAGCATTCTCTTGAGGTCTGAGAACAGGAAAAAGTCACTGGGGGCCAAATCTGGAGAATACGGTGGATGAGGGAGCAATTCGAAGCCCAATTCGTTCAATTTCAGAATGGTTTTTCGTTCTTGTTTTTGATCGATTGTGAGCTCACGCGGCACCCATTTTGCACAAAGCTTTCTCATATCCTAATATTCGTGAATAATATGTCCAACACGTTCCTTTGATATCTTTAGGGAGTCAGCTATCTCGATCAACTTCACTTTACGGTCATTGAAAATCATTTTGTGGATTTTTTCACGTTTTCATCGGTAACAGCCTCTTTTGGACGTCCACTGCGTTCATCGTCTTCGGTGCTCATATGACCAGTACGAAATTTTGCAAACCACTTACGAATTGTTGCTTCGCCCAGTGCATAGTCTGGATAACACTCATCAAGCCATTTTTTGGTATCGGCGGCACTTTTTTTTCATCAAAAAGTAGTGTTTCATCAATACACGAAATTCCTTTTTTCTCATTTTTTTCACAATAACAAAAGTAGCTTCACTCAAAATGCAATATCTCACAAACTAATAATCAGACAGCTGTCAAATTTATACACGTATCTTTTGAAGGTTGGTACTAACTGAAAATGGTATGGATTTAATTCTAGTGGCGCCCTCTCATAGAAACGATACGAACTTTTCAGCCGATCTGTTATTTCAATCCAAGTGTTATCACACGATGACATTATTGAGACGAATTTTGATGAATTAAATCAATTATTAGGAAACTTAAAAACATGAAGGCTCCTGGTAATGATGAAATTTTTAATATTCTTATTAAAAATCTTCCCGACGTTTCCTTGAGACTCCTGGTTAAAATTTTCAACAAGTGTTTTTCATTAGCTTACTTCCCAAAAAGATGAAAAAACGCTAAAGTAATTCCTATCCTCAAGCCTGATAAAAACCCAGCAGAAAAATCAAGTTATCGACCAATTAGCTTACTTTCTTCTATCAGTAAACTTTTTGAAAAAATTATCTTGTTGAGAATGATGTCTCATATAAATGAGAATTCTTTTTTTTACCAGAGCAGTTTGGATTTCGTCATGAACATTCAACTACTCATCAACTTGTCAGAGTAACGAACACGATAAAAGCAAATAAATCTTCTGGGTTATCCACTGGAGTTGCTCTTCTAGACATAGAAAAAGCATTGGATAGTGTTTGGCACAAAGGTTTAATAGCAAAAATGTCTGATTTCCAGTTTCCTATTTATTTGATCAAAATGATTCAAAATTATTTAACTGATCGTACTCTTCAGGTTAACTATCAGAATTGCAAATCTGAATTGCTACCCGTACGAGCCGGTGTTCCGCAGGGTTCGAGCGTAGCTCCAATCTTATATAATATTTTCACTTCTGATCTTCCAAATTTACCCGTTGGTTGTCAGAAATCGATATTCTGTGACGACACAAGTCTGTTAGCCACAGGTAGAAATCTAAGAGTGATCTGCAGTCGCCTACAAAGAAGTTTGAATATTTTCAGTGATTATCTGTCAAAATGGAAAATTAAACCAAATGCAGCAAAAACGCAATTAATTATCTTTCTGCATAAGCCAAGAGCTTCTTTTCTTAAACCAAACAATAATCACATTCTCAAATTGAATGGTCATGGTCTGATCAAGCTAAATACTTAGGTTTAACGTATGACAAAAAACTCACTTTCGAGGATCACTTTGAAGGAATCTAGGCAAAGTGTAATAAATATATCAAGTGTTTATATCCTCTTATAAACAGAAATTCTAAGCTCTGTCTAAAAAAAAACAAATTGTTAATTTATAAACAAATTTTCAGACCAGCCATGCTTTATGCGGTACCGATTTGGTCAAGTTGTTGTTCCACCAGGAAGAAAACGCTTCAAAGGATTCAGAATAAAATTCTGAAAATGATTTTGAAGCGTCCTCCCTGGTTTAGTACAAATGTGTTACACAGACTCACAAATATAGAACCATTAGATGTAATGTCACATAATATTATAATTCCGACAAAAATCGATGCAATCTTCAATTGAATCGATTCGCTCTCTGTATTAGTTAGTAAGTTAGTATATAAGTTCCTTTTCCCCATTACACAATACAAGTAGGTTTAGAATTTTCCCTACACAAAAATTTCAGAATTGTGGAAGCATATAATGTCCTCATGGTAATAACCAAATCATATATATAATATGGCTGAAAAGTCACCACTTGTGGCTGAACACCCAATTTAAATCTTAATAATTTAATTTTAACTCATTTTTCAATAAATAGTTATTAAAAAAAAGTTTGTTGACGCTTGAGGGAAGATCATGCACACGCACTTCTATAGCACTATCTTCCATTATATATATATATATATATATATATATATATATATATATATATATATATATATATATATATATATATATATATATATATATATATATATATATATATATATATATATATATACATATATTGAAATAAATGAAATGTGTCGAATATTTTTGAGTTCTTAACCGAAAAAAAAATAGATGGAAAAAAAATTTTGGATGGCTGATTTTGCGTGGAATGACCCATTCATATTTCTGTCGGTGTTAATATGATGAACATTGAAAAGTAGGTTAATTGTTGAGTCACATATTCTCACCATGATGCAAAAAAAATCAGTGTCATTCCTTTTAAAGATATTTTAATTATGTCCAGCTGGCAGCTATTTGCGAGTTAGGAAGGTTGAGCCAAAAATTCTTATCACGAATTTATTTCTGTGGGTTTCATCAACTGACACATGAATAGAGGAAAGTAATTTAAAAAGTTTACGTCTACGAGTTCGAAAAAGATTCGAAAGCATTCAAGTGGTATAACAGTTCAACACAAACCGATAAGCCTGTCGAGTAAAAGACGAGGCGTAAAGAAAATGAAAAAATAAAACTATTTTCCTAAACGAATAAGATTCTTATTCCACTGATCGAATAATCTCAGGATGCCACTTTCCGTAATGGATTTAGCCATCAGTATAACCGCTTCGTCCTAATCGATCAGTTAACTTTAATCAATTTTCCCTACCTCAACAAACATGAAACTGCCATCCCCCGGGAACAAGAAAGCCTCTTTCCCATTTAAAAAAACGGTGGCAAAGCTAATTTGGCCCTGCTTTCGGAAATATTCTCCTCAAAAGCGTAAACCGTGGCTGTTTGCTTAGGGCACTTTACTCGTTTAAAGTAATTTCATTATTCGCACTTATCGTTAGTCAAAGGCAATATCCATCGTATTAATGCTGCGTCGGTAGTCCACGACACCAGCCGGCATTTGGAAAATCGACGGTAGCAATTCTGGCGAAGCGCTTGTTCGGAGCGGAACTCAATCGCATCATTTTCGACGCGGCCTGAAAGTGAGCGGTTGGTTTGCTGGTGGTGGTGTTACAGCCAATAACGGCACGGGAAGGTGTTAGCCATTGCTACAACCTTTCGACTATTGGCCACCCTTTGTGATAAACAGACCAACCAAATGAAGATTAGAGTGCTGCAGAGCAAATACCACCCGCTTCCGCCGTTCGTCGCGTTTCCGACTCTACTGCCTATCGTTAATTGTATCGGCAGCTGTTTGCTTAATTGAATATTCATTGATAAGGAAGTTCGAAAACTTTAATGCCCTTTGTATTCCGGTTCGTTGGACATGAGAGGTCGGATCGGTTGACAACGAGCAGTCCCTAAATCCACGACGGCATAAAATTGAATATTCACGACTTTGAGGTCGACACACATCCTCGAACCCATCACCAGCGAAGCAGTTAGTGATCGATCCAGTTCAAATCCGCGGAGAGTTCTACCCGGTTTATTGCGTCGTGTCGAAAGCCCTCAGCCAGTCAGCCAGCAGTCACCTTTCATCCATCACCACAATCCGAGCACAAAGCGTCTCAGTCGGCACGGGAAGTTGAACCCCGTTAATTCGCCATCCGATAGCCGTTGCAAGAGAGAGCGACATTATCGTAACATAAAATTCTATCGACCTGGGCCACAACATCCCGAGAAGTCACACCCCGGGGATCCGAAAGTCAATAACTACAAATTCTGATTGTTCGAAATGGTCGCCTGCAACATCCGGATCGCCATTCGGTTTCTTGCTTGACTGGGATGCTTATCGCCTCGAAGGCCTCTCCTGAGTCGGACTGACGCAGGCCCAGGAAGAGACAGCGCAGTCATAAAGGTAGCAGCAGAACGAAAACCAAGATTGACTGGCGCTCGTTTCTTATAAATTTTAAATAATTACGTTAACCTGACCCGAGGGTTTCGCACTCGTTTTCGCCGGCAGTTCGATGACGTGGGATACATGCGGGTTTGAGCATTCCGGCTGAAGGGAACAACATTTGCCCAACTTCACGCTTGTATAGGGCTCTCGGTAGTCGGTATATTTTGCGGTTATAAAATATTCACGTAATTTTTCTTTTATGGTGATACTGACATACTATTCGTTCTGCACAAGTGAAAGATGCTGGATAAGCAATTCGGGATTCCTTGGAGATCTGTTATCTGAAGGTGATACAATTCGTGTGGGTTCAACAAACTGACAGGGTCTTGATTTTTCCATGCTGAAATCCGTTATAGCTCAAGTTAGCTTTCTGCGAGGAACTTGACTTTCAACCAAATTATCAACCGAAAATCCGTGCTTCAATTCTGCTAGTAAGATATTGAAATGAAAATCAAATTGAATAAACCTTCGTAAGCAAGGTAGCGAGACGCATAACGTGAAAAAGAAAATAAACAATGAAAAACGGAAGCACGAGAATAAATTCGTACAAAACAAAAGAAGAAAATATTGAAAATTCACAAATGAAAGAAAGTGATCAGAAGCCATCGGAAGAAATTGCTTTCAGTATACTTAAATCGGTATCCGATGAGAGTGTGAACTTCAATTGATATGAAATCTTTTTCTGCTCTTCACTCATATGCCATTTTCTGTCTTTTATCTTCTGTCTTCTTTTCTTTCAAGCCGAGCTTCCCGCTATACATTTCGTATCTTTTTCGAGTTACGAGATTCAAAAGATGTTTTCAATTCCCGAATTACTCTTTATGAGGAATCAAAAAGTATTCTTCGAGACACGCGATTCCACTTCTGTTGCTTCAACGTTCGTTTTTTGTCCGAAACGGCACATTCCAGAGCCGTCGCTGATTCTTTCACTTTTATTCTCTGTTCATGAGCAGTGCCTCAAGATTTACCTACTGCTTTGTGACCCAAGACATCAAATTGTGTATTCTACGATCTTACTTATGAAACATTTTTAGCAATATTCGGATTCTAATGGAAGCCATGAAATCAAATTCTTGGATAATAAATTACATTATTCTATACAAAACGGAAGAAAAAACGTTCATTCTGTAAACTGCCCAAAAACATTGTCGTCTCAAAAATGAGGTAGTTTTTGCCTATCTCATATAGAAAGGCTATACATTCGCTGTGAAAACAGACTTTACAACCGAGGCCCGGAGGGCCGAGTGTCATATACCATTCGACTCAGTTCGTCTAGATCACAAAATGTCTGTGTGTGTGTGTATGTATGTATGTATATGACATATAATGTCACTCAATTTTCTCAGAGATGGCTGAATCGATTTTCAAAAACTTAGATTTAAATGAAGGTCTTATGTCCTTATATAATTTTCTTGATTTTCATTTGGATCCAACTTCCGGTTCCGGAATTACAAGGAAATATGTGAAAATTTATTAAAAAAATTCCACTCAATTTTCTCAACCGATTTTCACAAAACTGAGAGGCAAATTAAAGGTATTAGAATTCTTTAAAATGTCCCCGAGAAGTTGATCCAGATCCGACTTCCGGTTCCGGTATTACAGTGCGATTTGAGAAAATTTTCAATTTCATGAGTATTTTTTAACAAGCGATGGCGAAACGAGGTACACATTTGTATAAAATCTAGTGGTAGATCTTGTTAGTCGGTGGATTTATAAATCTACTCTGGGACAACTAGTGCCCGGTTTCCGCTTCCGAACGCACTGGTAATAGTGAAGAGTAACTCCAAAAACGGAACTCACTTGGATTTCTCAGCAACGGATAAACCGATTTTCACAAATCATGATTCAAATTGAAGCTCTCATTGTCTTTAAAGAAACTGTGCAATTTCATCCAGATCCGACTTCCGGTTATGAAATTATAGGGCGATGAGTGTCGAAACATTCAAATTCAAAATGACAATGCAAAACTGGTACGCGTCGGTACGTGCGGCTTGGCTCCGTTCGCAGCGTGCTTTGTTCAATTTCGTAAAACGTGCAGGGTTGCCACATTAAAATTTATATTTTTCAGGTGAACAAAATGTAAATTTCTTATTCTATTATTCAATTTGTACCTGCTGGTTAGTGTTATTACAAAATCATGATAACAATGCTTTTCTATACAAGTGCACTTATTGCCTCTCTCATGTAGAAAGTTTATGCAATCACTTGAAAAATTGACTAGAGAAAATTGGCCCAGAGTGTTTCGTATCATTCGACACAGTTCACATCGGGTAAAGTGTGTTTAAAATTGCACACCGTCATTTAGGGCGACTAAATCGATACTCACTCAATTTTCTCAGAGATAATTTGATCGATTTCCACAAACAGGCTCAAATAAAAGTTCTTATTGTTTCATAGGCTGCTGTGTAGTTTCATCCGAATCTGACTTCCGGTTCCAGATCTATAGGGTAAAGTGGGGTAATCATTTATTCCGACGATGAAAAATAGAAAAAAAATCGTAATTAACTTGACATAACTGTTTACAAATTGAAAAGGTTAGGTTAGTTTATACCCAAAGCAAGTTTCCTATTTTAATCAAGATTGAAAAATAAAATTCTTCACAGGATCATCTAGTGATATTTTTGAAAATATATGTAATATGTGAAAGATCATCAATACATCACTAGGTGGTTTGAAAAAGGTTTTTACTCTTGAAATAATCATATAATTTTGATGAAATACGCATGGAGGTCTCAGAAATTCCTCATTTCACTTATAACATTAAAAATCAAACGAATTTCTTCAATACTTTTCGATAAAACACGAGTGGCCCAAATTTTGAATCTTACCAGTGGTCTGAAATCTTTCCAGGCAAAATTCGTCTGCTACGAAGAGAATAATGAAACATTGAGAACAATGAAATCGAGAACCGGCGAATCTGGATTAGATGAATATAAAAAGCAAACATATGAGACTTTATTGGAAATTTTTCATCTCAAGTATTTGCAATAAATAATAGATACTGTGAAACGAGCAAAAGAGAATGGAAAATAATACCAAAATATTACCGATCGATTTCTATGAGGCTTTATTTTTTATAACGCGTAAGGCTGTCATAAACTTTTTTTCAACTATCAACCAGTATCTAAAAGCAAATGAGTGAAAAAACGGAATGAGATGAGATAGCAAAAATGGAACGTTCGTGAAACCTGTGAACCTGTAGCCTTCTCCTATCTCAGGGTATTCGTTTTACCAATTGAACTAAACTTACTGATCAGAACTTTACTGCATTTCTCATATAGAAAGGTTATGCAATCATTTCCATTAATAAAACTTGGCCTTGAATGCTAGTTTTCAAGGTAGAGCAAGGATGTGAAGATATACCGCAGAAATGTGAGACGTGACAAGGGTCATTTGAGCAGGCAGATATCTTTCAGTAACTTAACTTTTCCCTTCCAGCAAATGAGCCGAGCTTAAGCATCTCATCAATGCGAATCACTCGGGTCTCTGAGATACCGGAAAATACCGATAAAGGTATTTTACTCTTTACACTCCGAACCGGCAAAAGAAGAATGCAGTAACAAGTAGAAAGTAACAACTTTTGGTAGCTTTGCCGGAATAGTAAATAGTAGAAGACCGTTATCGGAATTTTCCGCCAGATGTCGACTCCTCATGTAAAAAGTGAAAGTTTAGTTACTAAAAGATTTCTGCAAGATGAAATGAACCTTGTCACATCTCACCTTCTATATCTTCACATGAAGAAAATACCTCAAAATCTTTTGACGTAGGACTACGTTTTTTTAATTCAATAATATAATTTTTAGGCACACTGCTTAAGCTCTAAGATGCCAAGGGTATTATCTAATCTTAATTAACGACTAACTTAAAACTAGAATAGTTTCATTAGGTAATGTCGTGAAATTTCTGGTGGCGATCAGCAGTGGCCGGTGAATTAAATAGAGCATGAGAGTCTTCCAGATGGCGTTGGTAAATATCTATGTTGGCCGCATCATTTAGTCCGTGTGGGTCCGCGGGAAAAATCATCAGGCTACGAAGACTCGGCGGGTGGCCCGCAGCCTGGTCATCGACTGGAGCGGTTCTCCGTTGTCGGTGATGGTGATGTTACTGAAGAGAATGAAAGAGAAGTAAATATTGTGGAAAACGAGGTAAAAAGGGGATGTGGGAACAGCATGTCTATATACGACAGAGATCTAATTAGTTGCCATCGAGATGGTGAAGAGACGGGGAAAAGGAGAACGAAAAAGTTAGTGACAAAAAAAAAAGATCTTGTTAGTTCCAATAAAGATGGTAGACAGGGACGGGGATCGAGGGAATCTATATATATATATATATATATATATATATATATATATATATATATATATATATATATATATATATATATATATATATATATATATATATATATATATATATATATATATATATATATATATATATATATATATATATATATATATATATATATATAGAAGCATATTTCAGATAATTGGTGATCAAAACTTCTTGGTCATGGTTTCTTCTAACAAATACATATAAGTTCACGGTTTCCATTAAATTTCTGCGTTTATATGCGTGTGTTCGCTTTTAAGAAAATCAAACCAAGATTATGTATCGAATAAACTTGAACTCTGTGTGGTTCAGAAAAGAAGTGAAAGTTGCTAACACGTCGTTCAAACAGTCCAGGAACTAACCAGAAAATCATAATTTCGTGTGCAGGCATATTTTTTATTCATCAACATTATCATAATATTTCAATACCATCCTAATAGAATGATTTGTCACTGGTCTAAACATCGGCTTCCTTTGCGGCGATGACTGTCTTATTCGAGCTAAAAATTTTTCGCTGGCGGGTCTTTTCTGATCCGCAAAGAACAAGCAATCGCTGGGGATAGGTAATTGTGAATAAGGTGGATGAGGAAACAGATCGCTGCACAATTCGTTTAATTTTTTCATTGTTTTCGTTGACTTATGGCACGGTGCATTGTCTTGGTTAACGGTTTTGATGGTACTTGCCTGTTCAAGATAGTCGATGTTATTTATATCTCGAACATCTAAAAAACTTATGCCATGATTGTTTCAGCTACCTGTTACGTTTTCAGATAGCTTTCCCAGTTTGAATGCTGGTATGACTGCGGATAAAAATAGTAGATCCATGTTTCGTCCACTGTTCCATACCAACGCATTCCATTTTATTGCGGCAGACTTCTGTTGGTTATGAGCGGCCGTGTTCGAGATCCGTTTGGTGACGATTTTTTATGCTCAAATTTTCGTACAAGATCGTAAAAGAACTTCCACTTCATGTGCTAACGATCTCAGCATATCTAATTGGGGAACGTTTTATTCCGTGAAACAAAGACATATATCTCTAATGATCAGCATGGTTTTTATCCAGGCAGATCTACAATCACTAACTTGACACAATTTTGTTCCCTTTGTATTAAGAACATTGAAACTGGATCACAGATAGATACAATATATACCGACCTGAAAGCAGCGTTTGACCGTGTAAATCATACGCTCTTGATTGCGAAACTGGAGCGTCTAGGTGCATCGTCTAGTTTCTCTCAGTGGCTTAAGTCATATCTCGTAGGCCGAATTTTATCAGTGAAGCTAGGAAATGTCGAGTCACAAAACTTCGCTAACGAATCAGGTGTTCCTCAAGGAAGCAATCTCGGACCATTGCTATTTTCATTATTTTTTAATGACATTTCTTTTGTCATTCCACCAGGATGCAGACTTATGTATGCGGACGATTTGAAACTGTTTCTTGTTGTGCAATCGACAGCTGATTGCATGGAACTTCAGCAGCACCTAAACAATTTTTGTGAATGGTGCAATCTCAACCTCTTAACTATAAGTGTGTCCAAATGCTCTGTGATTTCTTTCACACGTAAGAAAAGCCCGATCGTCTGGAACTACTCTATTTCTGGGGAAACACTTGAAAGAGTAACTGTTTTCAAAGATTTGGGTGTGCTTCTTGATTCTCAGCTCTCCTTCAGATATCACTACTCGCATATAATTGCTCAGGCAAATAGAAACTTAGGTTTCATCATGAGGATCGCCAAAGAGTTTACTGATCCATACTGCCTGCGAGCGTTATATTACGCGTTAGTACGGTCTACCCTTGAAACCGCAGTGCACATTTGGTGTCCTTACGCCAGTGTTTGGATCAATAGAATTGAAGCAGTACAATCACGATTCCTGCGATTTGCTCTCAGATCTCTGCCATGGCGTAATCCGTCAGAGCTTCCACCATACATTGAGCGCTGTCGTTTGCTCAACATGGACACACTAGACAAACGACGAAATATACTCAGAGCAGTATTTATAGCGAAATTGCTGAATGGAGAAATTGATGCTCCTGAAATTCTCTCGCAAATATGTATTAATGTCCCTCCAAGAACGCTAAGAGCGCGGAATTTCTTGCGACTCGACTTACGAAGAACGGAATATGGCCAGAACGAACCGATTAGGGCAATGTGCAATGTTTTCAATAGTGTGTACGACCTTTTTGACTTTTGTGTATCTAGTGTTGTTTTCAAGAATAGGCTTAAGAGACTCGGATAGAATATAAGTAGAACTTAATTATTTTTTAGCACTGGACAATGTTTGTATTCGTTAGGCTAATGTTTTTGAATTGTAACTATGTAAACAAATATGTAAAATGTTAAAAAAGATGATGGGTTTTTACGCGCATTTGATGAATTTCAAATGGGCTTTTCCCACTCCACCAAAAACTCCATTGAGATCAATCCAGGTCAGATGGAAAGAAATAGATAAATAAATAAATAAAAATAAATAAATAATCTCGCGAATTTTGATTTTGCGTTCTTACATCACGATTATCAAAACTTGCTTATTTTTTTTCGGTTGACTGCTTCATTTGGCCACGTTCAAAATCTAAATACAGTTCGTGCTCGCATCGCATCCGACGCAGTCCAAAATTTCTTACGGTCGCGACGACAGAAACAAAGACAATACAGTGCAGTGAACAATAGAGTGTACGAAATGGGCAAATACGATTTAACAAAGCCTGAAACTTGGCCTACAAGGCCAAATTCAATTTGTATTGATTTCAAGCGCTGCAAAGTTAGACCTGCAGCAACCGAAATTGAAATCTTGCTTAAGGAACGAATGCATCTAAACGTTAATGATGTTAGTGAGATTCAATTCAACAAGGCGTCGAACTGTGTGTACATTATGTTTAAACGTGAAAAAGATGCAATTGCATTTGCTTCGGTTAATAACGGGGTGCACAGTATTGATCATGACAATGTTAAATATAAAATCCCTGTGTACATGGTGGACAATGCCATAGAAGTACGCGTGCATGACCTTCCCCCGCAGACCAGCGAGGGGTATGTTCGGGAATGTATGTCGCAGTACGGTGAAGTTCTTTCCATCGAAAAGGAAGTATGGCGGAATTTTTTCCCGGGTATCCGGAATGGCGTGAGAGTGGTACGTATGCAACTACGTAAAGCAATTCCATCTTACATCATTTGTGGTCAAGACGGGATACATCCGTGTAAAACGTTGATTACGTATGAAAATCAATTGGTTACATGTCAGTTTTGTGAACAACCTGCACACTACGGCAAACCTTGCACTGAAACTGCGAAAACAAACAAAACAAACAAAAACAAGGACAACCGCTCAACAACGGAAACTAGTGAATGCAGTGCTCCTGTTTCAAAAACACCTTCACCATCTAACCAACTACCAACTGCAATCAATGCACAAAGCGCATCTACGGCAACTGCAAATGAACCCAAGACGGCGATCAACAACGAAAACAAGGAAACGGAAACCGCTCACAACTCCAACGATATAGCAATGGATGATACGAGCAACGGACAAAACGACCTCCAATCTTCGCTAGAAGGAAATGGAAGCTCCTCTCCCCCTAGAAGAAGGGTGACAACGAGATCCAACAATAAAAAAATAATTTTATGTCACAAAAACATGGGTAAACCGGCCACGTAAAGCTATACGCAAATTGGCCTGAATAAAAATTGTTAAAAAAAAAATCTAAATACCACAAACCTTCATTTTTAATGGATTCTAGTGAAGAAAACACTTCCCAAGCTATAGCTGGGCTTGCGCGTTTTTTCGTTATTTCCATTTTTCATAAATGAATTAGTAACGTCGCTTATATGTCGATAGATTCAGTGTTCGTGGTGCTATTGATGTTAAATGTTCTTTGAAGATTGGTACTTTGAATTGAAAACAAATATTGGCAGTGATTTTGAAAGCAGGTAAAACCTTAGATGCGAGATTTTGTTGTAAAACTTAGTGCCGAAAACTCTTCAAACTTCTAATTTACGCGTTTCATGAAAAGTTTTATAGAATCAATATTTTATTTAAAAAAACGACTGCACTTTTTAGGGATAAATATCATTTCCATTAGAATAGAGAAATACTTCGAAATAGTGGGTCGTTCTCCGCAGTATGAAAAAATACCCACCTGGGTTTAACATGTTTCACCGGCCCTGCCTATACCATTCGACACACAGAGATGGCTTGACCAATTTTCAAAAACTTTGGTCTTATAGTTCCATAGGTTGCTGTTGAATTACATTTCGATTACGGAATTATATGGTAAACTATGTTTAAGCTTTCAAACCGTCATTCAAAGCGACGATGCAAAAAAGGAAAAGCTTTTCCTAATTTGACATGACTGTTTACAAATTGAAAAGGTTATGTTAATTTATAGTTAAAGAAACTTTATAATTTTTTTCAAGTATTAAATAAAATTTTGGCGACAGAATCTTCTGGTGATTTATTTGGAATAATTAGTCATATGAGAAAGGCATCATTACACCACTAGGTGGAATAAAACAGGTTTTTCAAGATCCTAGCTCACTCCTGTCTTTATAGAGTCCTTCGCGAGAATCTAATTTTGCCTGCTTGTTTACATGGGCATTGTTTACTTCATACATCCTGGTGCGCGGTTCTGATCCAAATCCGACTTACGGGTCCGGTATTACTGCGCGATAAGTGAAAATTTTATAAGAATTCCTTAACAAGTGATGTCGAAACGATATTTGAATAAGTGTAAAATTTACTGGTAATTTCATCTAGTTGGTACATGAACCTACTTTGCGACTACTAGTCCTCGGTGTTTCATAAAACGTGACCTTTTGTGACAGGGGGAAGAGGGGGGAGGTTTTTGGAATGTGACTTCCAATATATTCAATGAGCGTATTTTTGGAATACCTAATTATATTATTAAATTCGGAAATGAATGATGCAGGAAATCATTTCTGTTGTGATCAGCAAAAGTGCACAGAGGAGCGAGTAAATCAGCGAAATTAATAAATTTTGCCAAATATGAGTAAAAAAGAAAAAGATGCCTTCAAACGGTTTAACTTAAGTTATCATAAGAATTTCTCTTATCTGATTCTGATGCAGTTTATTCAATTGTACTCCATTTGAAAAAGGGCGGGAGATCAACGATTTCAGACGTAGATCATGCCATGTCTTATCTTGATCATACACTGAGGTCTTTTTTTTTATGCGGTCTTTTTTATGCGGTTTTTTTACGCGACTTTTTTTATGCGAATTTTCATAGTTATGCGGATTTTTTTATACGAAGTTTCAGAGTTATGCGGATTTTTTTATGCGAAGTTTCAGAGTTATGCGGTTTTTATGCGGTACTTAAACTCGCATAAAAAATACTTCAGTGTATTTGATTTTCCTCCACCAACATCAAAGCTTATCGAATCATCCAATGATTAAACTTACATAAATCAAGAATCATTTTAGCTCAAAATCACTACCCATTGAGAGACGGAAGATCAGTGGGGGGAATTTGCTTCTGTGACAATTTGTGACAAAGGGGGGATGGGTAGTCAAAAATCGTCAAAAAAGGCGTGACGTCTTTTATGGACAGCCCCTTACCTGGTGCGCAATTTAAAAATGCCGTTTCGAGTCCACAGATGGCGCACAAAATGGATTTTTTTTTGTGTTTATCATCACTAATAAACTAGTATGACAAGCATCAATTTTTCGGGGAAATACGCAGACTAATCGGTGCATTTAACCGGACGTTTCGGCCTTCTAAGGTGAGCAACGGTCATTCTGTGCGGTTTTATGCAAATGACGTCTACGCTGTAGGCTTGTTTGTTTCACCGAAAAAAATATCGACGATTACTCATACCAAAATCTATTTAGGTATTTTGTGAACCTTAAGCTCTATTTTGAGCTTCTTCAAAACGTCATATTCGTTCATTTGGTTTCGAGTTATAAATATTAATACAATGTGTTAAACATGTCGAGTCGGGTTTTTGGTTGATTCAAAAATAAAAGACATCGGAAAACATGAGCATGAAACGCTTCTGCACATCCTCATTCAAAGTGCCCAATGACACAATTTCTACACTTCGTAGGGAACTCCTACCGCACCGTCATATTCATCACTTCTGACGCCATCTGATTATCACTTCTTTTCATCGACAAGAAATCGCACTCACCACGCAACACTTCCAATGGCTAGATGAATGGATGTCAATGAAAGGTAAAGACCCACCAACTGTTAGTACTTTGAACGAAAAATATTTATTTATCATTTTTGAATACTTGTTTTTTATGAGAATAGCGACATTTAGAACTTACGCGCCTCGTTAAAAACATTTGCTTGTTATAGAATCCGGTTCGGAAATCATCTTATCTCGGAAATTATATTTTCACTTGCATCGGAAAAGCCATCATATTAAGACTTCAACAGTAGTCAGCTTGCAACTTTCAACGTGATTTGACGTGAGCGAATAATTAAACCTAGGAAAACTAGTAAAAGTTATTTTTATAAATCTCAAAACGCGTTTGGTGTTGGATGTCACGTAGCTCATTTCTAGTTTTTTTTTCTGGGGAATTCATTAAAAAGTGCTCTTCAAACAATATTATTTACCACGGCAACTTCTTATTGCCTTAATATATAGCATCTCGGTCTGAGAAATACTGCTGCAGTAACGAGATTAGGACACCATTTCAGTTATGCACTGTACAAGATTCGCCAAAACGTTAATCGCAAAATACCAAACCCGGTCTGGTTTCGGATTCGTGAGCTACTGCCGGTTCAAGGAGTGTCTAATAGAGTATTAACTTTGCTCTCGTTTATACTTGGTATGCCTTCTTTCCGGTTCCGGTTTCCAAGCTCAAAATAATTGCAATTTACTGACGGGTTGAATTTCGGAACTGCTTAAGTGCGGTCAAGCGAGCTTTCGTCGGTTATCCGGAAACAAATTACCGAGCGATATTTGAAGAGTAGTTGAGCATCCGTTTGAACAAATTTAATTAAACTTTCTCCGGTAGTCGAAGGTTCATCTGTTCGAAAAATTATAATTGTTATCGCTGAGCAACATGCTCCACCCGGATGGAAATCATTCGTAACAAAGCAATTATTTACCAACATAAAAAAAGCTTTATTAGCACACAGACTGTCTTAGTGGATTTACCGTGAGCTGATTTACACACGGAGCTGGTTTGAATTTTGATCCCACAGCTGCTATGTCAACAAATTCAAGCAAATAATTTCAGCGGCACATATCCTTTTCATCGGTGCTGATCACGTTGTTCACAGCGGCCAACATCATGAGAGACAGAGGGAGCAAATCAGTAGCCCGGTTCTGTAAACCGGCACAATATGCTGGAAAATTTGTGGCCAACCTTTTCCGGTGGTTTGCGTCTTTTGTTTCATCGCACCAAGCTAGCAAAGGGCAAAATAGGCTCGGTCGGGGTTGGGTTCTGTTATTATGTTTGGAGCGAGTTTATTTTTCGACTATTTTCTGCGGCCATACTTCAGATGGAACCCTTTTGCGAGCCTTTCCGCCACTGCTGTGACTTTTCACTTCCGCTGGAACCAGACCAGATATTTGTCGTGTTTTGCATATAGATGACCTTGGTTAGGTCCAAATAGGAACGCTTCAGCAGTGCTGGTATTCGCAAGGTAAGATTACGGCATCGGTCGAGATATGCCGACGGCCATCGACGTCCCATTCGAGGGACCAAAGTGATTCTTTGTCGTGTTAGTGTTGCTGTTATTGAAGAACTTGTTGATGAGACCGGGTTCGCATTCGAAAAAGTTTCCCAGAATGTGGAGTAAATAAAATTCGATTAAAATTCAAGAGAGATGTGGACCGGATGTGAATTTTTACATATTAAAAGTTTGATTATTGAGAATGCGAATTTTTTGAATCGCAGTAATGTGAACGAAATTTACCAAAGTAATGGATTCGAATGATAGATACTTTACTGTATTTCATTTCTAGGAAGAAAATTTCAAATTGTAAAATACTGTACATTTTTTGAATGGCATTCGGAATTCGCATGAAACTCTATCAACTATCAATACGTATTGGGCTGTCTTTCTCTCAATATTAATCATATCATATGAACGTTCATAGTAGTGTTAATTTTCTTGGTTTAGTGTCACTATAAGGCAACAGTACTACATTTGCTAAATCTAATATTTTCTACAGATCAATTGAAAGTTTTTGCTAGAGCCAAGAGTCCTTTCGTTGCTATCTTCTGATGGATTTACTACTAGATATCCATTTTGTCGTGAATACGACTTACTTTACTATGGGGTGCCTTTTCAAAATTTACCCTCTGAGAGAGTGATAAGTTTTTGATCGTGAATATCTCTTGTTGCATCTAACGAATCAACATAATTTTTGCTACATGCCATCGGAAATATGATCACAATTTTATGATAAAATTTTCAGTTGTGTGACATAATCTCAAATAGTTCAAAATTAAACTTTTCTGAAATGTTTGGTATAAACGAGTATCAAAGAGGATAATTCAAAAGGCGCGTTTGCCTTTCTCGTATTTTTAAAGCTCATAGCTCAGTGATCTGTGGAAGGATTTATATAATCTAACTACCAATAGAATCGAAATTTTTCAACTTAAACGTGTATAGAAAAAGCATTGAAGTATTTCAATAGTACACTATTGAAAAACCGATCTAATTTGACCCATGTCAACACCAGCCAATCAGAACGCGTTCTAAGGAAGAGAACAAAATATCTGCTGCTGTACAACAAATCGTTTGAGATAAATGTTCCGAAAAGTGGTGAATATCGTAGTGAGTTCTACAATTTGGTTCTTCTGAATGCTAGAAACGAATCCCTACAGCAAATTGATAGTTTCTTTCAATAAATTATGCAAATCCGACATGAAATAATCGACATTAAAATTCTGTATGCGGCTATTTTTATAGCCGTTAGGACCGCCCATTAGTGAAAAATCTACAAACGAAATCACGTAAAAAGGAAGCTCCTAACAAAAATTGAATCAGTTTGGTTTCTATCGCCAATGCGAGCAGATGTATTTTGTGCCGTTTGCAAAGCTAGTTTCGCTTCCGACAAGAGCGATTACGTCACAGCTGCCAGTTATTTGCATTGGTGAAAAAGCAACGGTGGATAGCATTACACGAAATCAGCCGTTCTAATGGCTCTAAAAGTTTTCTAAAGAACTATTAGGATTTCTTGCTCGCAAATCGAAGGAAAATATCCTCAGTTTAGTACAAATCTAGTACTGTTTGATTTGATTTTTGCACTTTTCGCTGTGTGAAATTCACAGTAATCTAGATCAAGTGAGGCCTTTTTTTTTATTCAACAATATAATATATTTTTAGGCACACTGCTTAAGCTCTAAGATGCCAAGGGTATTTTCTAATCTTAATTAACGACTAACTTAAAACTAGAATAGTATCATTAGATTATGTCGTCTTTGATTTTCTAGAATCCATTGTATGTTGCATGGGTCTTCCAGATGGCGCTATCTATGGCCGTTTCCTTTCGGTTCGTGTGGGTCCGCGGGAAACACCCCCAGGCTACGAAGGCCCGGCGGGTGGCCCGCATGCTGGTCATCGACTGGAGCGTAGAACCGTAGGCGGTGATGGTGATGTTACGGAAGAGAATGAAAAAAAAAAAGTAAATATTGTGGAAACCGAGGTAAATAGGGGGTATGGAAACAAAATGTCTGAAAACTACAAAGATCTAATTAGTTGCCATCGAGATGGTGAAGAGACGGAGAAAGGGGGAACGAATAGTTAGTGACAAAAAAAAAAGATCTTGTTAGTTCCAATGAAGATGGTGGACAGGGACGGGGATCGAGAGAATCGGGCAGATGTTAGTGTCGAACCTGTAGGTGGAGATTATATTTTCTGAGCGAGGTATATCAGATTACACTTGGATATTAATGTGTTTAAGGTACTGATATATGAGAAACATATATGAACTATCCCGACTCGCCATCACATCTCGGACCGGAACCTCAGGTGGTCTACCTCGGGCCCTAAGGGATTCCAGTAGCTTCGACCTGGCGTCGCGATACTCTACGCACGACCACACGACATGCTTGATGTCCTGATAACCCTCGCCACAGGTGCAGAGACCGCTCTCCGTGAGCCCAATACGCCGGAGATGTGCGTTGAATGTGTAGTGGTTTGACATGAGTCGAGACATCACACGAATGAAATCGCGACTCACGTTCATCCCCCTGAACCAAGGTTTCGTCGATATTTTGGGAACAATGGAGTATAGCCATCGTCCCAGTTCGTCATTGCTCCATGAAGTTTGCCAACTTTCGAGTGTCCTCTGACGAGAAATGCTAAAAAATTCATTGAAGCAGATTGGTCTTTCATAAATTTCACCTTCTAATGCACCCACCTTAGCCAATGAGTCTGCCTTTTCATTTCCCGGAATGGAACAATGCGAAGGGACCCAGACTAAGGATATTAAATAAGACCGACCAGATAAAGTTCTCAAGTGTTCCCGTATTTTCCCCAGAAAATATGGGGGATACTTTCCTGGCTTCATTGAACGGAGAGCTTCTATTGAACTTAAACTATCCGTGACAATGAAGTAATGGTCTTTGGGTAAATTTTCAATGATCTCAAGAGTATACTGAATAGCAGCTAATTCTGCGACGTAGACTGAAGCCGGATCACTGAGTTTGTACGAAGCGGTGATGTTTTTATTGAAGATACCAAAGCCTGTGGATCCGTTGAGATTTGACCCATCAGAGTAAAACATCTTTTCACAGTCAACTGCTCTGAATTTATAATAAAAAATATTAGGGATCACTTGAGGGCGTACGTGATCCGGAATCCCACGAATTTCTTCTCTCATGGATGTGTCGAAAAACACAGTAGAATCAGAAGTATCCAAGAAATGAGCACGGTTGGAAACAAACGAAGAAGGATTAATATTCTGAGCCATGTAATCAAAATACAAGGACATAAAACGGGTCTGAGAATTGAGCTCGACAAGCCTTTCGAAGTTTTCAATCACCGTCGGATTCAAGACATTGCATCGAATCAGCAATCGATATGAGAGATCCCAGAATCGGTTTTTAAGTGGTATAACGCCCGCCAGCACTTCGAGACTCATCGTATGAGTCGACTGCATGCAACCCAAGGCTATACGCAAGCAACGATACTGAATTCTTTCCAGCTTGATGAAATGGGTGTTCGCCGCGGATCGGAAGCAAAAGCATCCGTATTCCATCACGGACAATATCGTTGTTTGGTACAGCCTGATCAAGTCTCCTGGGTGAGCACCCCACAAAGTTCCGGTTATTGTGCGAAGAAAATTAATTCTCTGCTGGCATTTTTGTTTCAGATACCTAATTTGACATCCCCACGTACCTTTGGAGTCGAACCAGACCCCGAGATATTTAAATGTGAAGGCCTGAGCTATGGTTTCACCCCTTAGTTGAAACTGTAATTGTGCTGGTTCTCGCTTCCTTGAAAATACAACCAGCTCAGTTTTCTCCGTAGAGAACTCGATACCCATTTGAAGAGCCCATGTCGACAAGTTGTCGAGGGTATCTTGTAATGGTCCTTGGAGATCGGCAGCTTTGGGTCCTATAATGGACACAACGCTGTCGTCGGCAAGTTGTCTTAGCGTGCAAGATGTGTTTATACATTTGTCGATGTCATTTACGTAAAAATTGTATAAAAGGGGGCTTAAACATGAGCCCTGAGGAAGACCCATGTAACTGAATCGTATTGTCGACAAATCATTCTGCGCAAAATGCATATGTTTCTCGGACAATAGATTATACAAAAAGTTATTCAAAACTGGTGAAAGACCATGCTTATGCAACTTCTCAGATAGGATATGTATTGAAACTGAGTCGAAAGCCCCCTTGATATCTAGGAAGACTGATGCCATTTGTTCTTTACGGGCAAATGCCATTTGAATTTCGGTTGAGAGCAACGCAAGACAATCGTTCGTTCCTTTGCCCCGGCGAAAACCAAATTGTGTATCTGAAAGCAAGCCATTGGTCTCGACCCAATTGTCTAGGCGGAAGAGAATCATTTTTTCAAACAATTTCCGGATACAGGAAAGCATAGCAATCGGCCGATACGAATTGTGGTCGGAGGCTGGTTTCTCTGGTTTTTTAATGGCGATAACCCTCACTTGTCTCCAGTCATGAGGGACAATATTACCCTCAAGAAATTTGTTGAATAGATTCAACAAGCGCCTTTTGGCAGGGTCAGGCAGATTTTTCAACAAGTTGAATTTGATTCTGTCTAGCCCCGGGGCTTTATTGTTACACGACAAGAGTGCAAGAGAAAACTCTACCATCGAAAACGGTGTTTCGTTTGTATTCGCTGTCGCGACGCGGGAGATCTTCTGGTCCGGAACAGAGTCGGGACACACTTTTTTAGCGAAATCGAATATCCAGCGGTTAGAATATTCCTCGCTTTCGTTCGTGGTGTTTCGATTGCGCATTCGTCGGGCTGTGTTCCAAAGAGTGCTCATCGATGTTTCTTTTGTTAATCCGTCAACGAAACGGCGCCAGTATCCGCGTTTCTTTGCTTTAATTAGGTTCTTCATTTGCATGTCTAACGCCGCGTAATTCCGATAATTATCAGGTGTTCCGTTTTTTCTAAAAATGATATACGCTGCAGATTTTTTAGCGTTTAACTCTGAGCACTCTTTGTCCCACCACGGGTTGGGAGGACGGATGTTAGTTTTCGCGCCCGGTACACGTTTCGTCTGAACTTGAATCGCGGTTCCGAGAATCAAGCCAGCCAAAAACGTGTACTCTTCCTCCGGAGGAAGTTCTTGTGTTGATTCTATTTTCTCAGATATAGAGTTTGCATAGCTTTTCCAATCAATATTTCGTGTGAGGTCATACAAAACATTGATTGTCTTCGATGGTCTTAATCCGGTGGCGATTGAGATGACGATAGGCAAGTGATCGCTACCGTGGGGATCAGGGATTACCTTCCACGTGCAATCCAACCGTAGCGATGTCGAGCATATGGAAAGATCCAGCGCACTTGGTCTTGCTGGTGGTGCAGGAATCCGTGTCATTTCTCCCGTATTTAAAATTGTCATATTGAAGTTATCGCAAAGGTCATAGATCAGAGTTGATCTGTTGTCATCCTGAAGACAGCCCCATCCCGTACCATGAGAGTTGAAGTCTCCTAAAACTAACGTAGGTGTAGGAAGGAGCTCCATGATGTCACAAAGCCGTTGGTGCCCAATCGAAGCTCTTGGGGGAATGTATACGGAAGCAATGCAAAGGTCCTTGCCTTTCATTGTGATTTGACATGCAATAACTTCAACACCTGGTATCGAAGGGAGGTTTATCCGGTAGAAGGGATAGCACTTTTTGATCCCTAAAAGTACTCCTCCGTAGGGGTTTTCTCGATCCAAGCGGATTATATTAAAATCATGGAAGGTAATTGGTATTTCAGAAGTTAGCCATGTTTCGCATAAGGCAAATGCGTCACACTCCAAGATGTTTATTAATACTTTGAAAGGGTCTATTTTCGGTATGATACTTCTACAGTTCCACTGTAAAACAGTGATCGGATCCATTACCTCGTTCAATAAATCAGCCATCGAAGGATACAATCGCTGAAATGAGGGGCCATTTTGCAGTTGACTGCTTCAGAAATGTTTTGACTGTGGGTATAAAACTCATCATAAGCTGTTTCAGGGGGTCGGAAATATTGAAAGTTGTGAAAATCCAGTCCACAATATCCGAGAATTTTATGAATCCAGCACTCGGTCGATTTTCTGGTTGGTTTTCTGGGACACTTGGGGATTTTGATGACCCAGGAAGTGCCGGGAATTCCTTTTTAGATCTGAGTTTCTTAAGATCAGGAGCTGTTTGCTTTGGTTTTTTTATTTTACCAGCACTTCCCATTGCTGTTACTTTTGGGGGACCCTCAGAAGATACCTTCGAACCCTTGCTAGGGAGCTTGTGAGAGGAAATATTTATCCTCTTCCTATAGCTGTGAGGGACTTCCGAAGATGTACCTTCTTGGGGATCGTCAGAATCACACTCGTCAGTTGACAAGCAAGCGTAAAGGTTTCCGGTGAGTTTAGGTGGCGTAGCACTCTTGAGCATTTCTGCAAAAGACCGTTTGGAACGAGACTGGAGAGACTGTTTCAATTTATCTCCTCGCAGTTTGTACGCAGGGCATGCCGCGAGGTCATGATGGTCCTCTCCACAGTAGAGGCACTTTTCGATGCTCTTCCCGCAAGAGCCATCCGCGTGAGCCCCTCCACAGTTAGCACAACGAGACTTATTACCACAATGAGAGGCTGTATGCCCCAATTGTTTGCAATTGGAGCAATTCATGACCCGCGGCACATAGAGTCGAACAGGCAGACGAACCCGGTCCAGGAGAACGTAGTTGGGTAATGCCGAGCCGGCGAAGGTCACTCGATAAGAGTCTGATTGGGGATAGGATTTTGTACCATCCCCGGCGATCGACACTGAATGCAGCCGATTGCAATCCAGTATCTTTACATTCTTAAGTACGGGGTCTTTGAAACCGCCGGCCCCGTACTTAAGAAGATCTTCGCATGTCAGGCTCGCATCTGTGACTACGCCGTCTATTTCTACTTCGCGGGCTGGCACGTAGACACAATACTCCAGCGCAAAAAGATCATTTTGAACGATCTCGTTAGCCTGCTTTGAGCTGGTTAACAAGACCCTAAGCTTCCCTGGGCGTACTTTATCAATACGTGTAATAGTAGAGTATCGTGAAGTCAATTCGTGAGATATTTTTATAAGGTTAAATTTGTTGTTGTTCTTGGTCCGGAAATAGACCACACAGGAACCGGTCGAAAGCAAAGGATCATCGGGATACTTCTTTACCCTCGGAATCTTATTGTCAGCTGAAGGGGTAGGGACAAGTGGGGGTGGTTTTGGATCTGTCTCCATTTTTTCATCCGGAGGGGGGGGAACCATTATTATTACACGGAGCTATCTCCGCACAGATTTGATTATGTATGGTGTAAGTGAAATAATCAGAGGATAGCAACAAAATACAAACAATACTTAGCTTGTTCGGCTGCAAAAACAAACGGCCACCAAGACCTGATCTTGGTCGATTGCCTCTTCAATAGATGCCTAAAACTCCGTGAGGAAAAAGCACAATCACAATTGTCTATCTATGGCTGTGTGACGGTGAAAAAACCTCCACGAAGAAAAAGCACAAATCACGATATCTAACTCGGTGCAAAAAAAAACTCAACTCACTCGCACACCCGAGTGTCCGATCACAATCGACACTGCGAAAACAAAAGAACGACCTTGAAAGCGGATTAATGCGGACTGTACTGGACTGGATTAAAGCGAATACACATCCGATCGCGTCGACAGATACGGTGGGAATGCCAAGTGAGGCCTTCTTTGTTTTTGCGAAAAATGTGGAAAAGGGGAATGCTTGCATAATTCATACAATTGATCAACTAATTGATATTCGGAACATGTTAAGGAACATGTCAGTTGTTTTCGTATTCACGACATCCAGTTATGTCTCCGACATTACCCACCCGCCTTTTTTTGTTATGACTTAATTTTTTAGGTTCACAAACATTCACATCGGAATTGCAAACCTACCAAACACACTTAATATACAATAATACTTTGTACCAAGCCACAAATCTTCGTAAGCCGGAGAGTTCCTAACTTCAAAAAGTTTCGTTACTTAGCCGCAGAGATGTTCATCTCCTCTGTGTAACGAAGAGCAAGGGTTATTTTCTCCCCTTGCGCTGACGAAATCAACGAGAGCTCTTCTCTTTCACACATCTACACCACTGTTATATAAAGTGAACTCGCATCATGAGAGCGCGTGTTTATTTTCTTTCACCTCTAGCACTGGATCGAACCAAAGTGCTGAAGCAGAGCACTGGAATTCTCTAAGGTGTTCGCATATTTTGTCACCGAAGTGTCAGTGCCGGTGAGCACTCTGGTGTACAGTTCGCAATCGTTGAAATTTAGTTTTCCTTGCTGCAAAAAGATTGTCATAGCAAGACCAGCGCTACTTTTTGTAAATTTCAAAATTAAATCACAGAAGTGTTCGCTCACCAGCACACACCAGTAATCACTCGAGTATATTCAGGCTAGAGCGCGTGAGAGCGTTTCATGCAAAGAGAAAGTGTGTTTCACTCGCACCAGCTTCTTTAACCACAAGCAAACACTCAAATTCTGTCTATTGGAGAAGAAGTGTTCCTTCCTTTTTGTACGATGTTCGTCGGAGGTATCCCAAGTGTTGAAATGAAACTTACTCGATGATGTATCACTCCAGTGAAATGCCATCACTGCTTAGCAGTTTCACTGGGTGGCATAACAGTTCAACATAAACTGTTTTATATCGATAAATCAAAGTTTTCAAACTAGCCCCTTAATGACGTTTTCATTTGACACGTCAGCAAACGATATTGCACTTCGGTGCAACACAAAAATGTGTTCTGTAAATAGGGGTATAGGTGGCAAAACGGGGGCTTTTTTTCATTGCAACTGTTTTTTTTTTTGTAGAAATAAAATAAATATTTTTCTAACCATCGTTTGTTAAATATTAAATTTAAAAAATTACTTAACGCGACGAATGATGAAAATAGCTGCTTGGCGGTTTATGTTGAAGTGCTCGATTGCAATAAAGGTCAACATAAGCTTGAAGAAAATTTATTTAAAATATTTACAACATGTACGAAATTATTCAATTTATGGGATTTTTCCTAAGCTTTCTAAACTGGGATTCGTAACATCACGTTTGCTACCATTATTTCAAGATAATTGTAGCAAACGTGGTACTGCGAATCCTAGTTTAGAAAGCTTCAGATATTTGGAGGCTTGATTTGTTATTGAAATTATTTGAATTCATTGAAATCGCTTTACTTCATTGAAATAGCTTGAATTGTCTGCTGTCCTCTGAAATTTTAAACTTGAAAAAGGTTGCATTCTTCTGTCTAATTGTTTGGAATATTTCCAAAGTTTCTACACTCGTTGATAATTTTTTTGATTATGTAAAGGTTTTGGTACCGATTTGCGTTACGTGCTCATAGCTATTTTGTGATTTTTACATTTCATCTTTTACTGATTAGTGTTTTGCAAATGCCATTAACTTTTCGTCTTCCAATGGTCTATATTAAATCGTTAAGTCGTATTAGCAGTTCGACGTAAACTGCTACTGCACTGAGAATTCGAAGATGATAACTAAAAATGGGAGCTGTAAAGTCACACAAAAAAAAAATAATTCCATTTAATTCGCCCATATTAAAAAGCGTGCGAGTAATGTCAAAGACATAACCTGGTCGACGTAATTTCGAATGATTTATTGCAGAAGTAATGAAGTAAATAATCACTAACATCACTTGCATATCCTAAATCCATCAAAACGCTTTCAAACCAATACACGCAAAGCAATTGGATTTTAGTGTTATTTGCATTCGTTCGGTGCGAAGTTTGCACCGTGAACGGTTCACTAGTCTAATTATTTTCACTTCCAATTTGCATATTTCAACAATTCAATAATTCTTTTGAAAACATTTACAGCCCTTAGTAGGGCTGATTAGTAGAATTTTCTACGTCGTTGTTCGCTTTTCGGTGTATTTTGCTCCAAAACAAACGACCATCAGTTGAATGCTGATGTGATTACCCTTGCTTGAAGCAAAACTGCGAATGATACACAAAATAAATCCTGCCATAATGTAAACGCAAAACTGTAAATAAAATTTGTAGATAAAATGGTTGTCACATCTAGTTCTAGAGATATAATGGCATAGGCGACGTAACCGATAAAACACGTTGAATTTTAACCCCTCAATTTTCTCAGAGATGTTTGAGCCGATTTTAACACGCCTAGGTTTTTTTTGTGGAAGATATTATAAAATAATGGATGAAGTTTGAAGATCAAAAGGCTGCATTTCTGGTTCCAGAGATATAGTAGTATATGTGACGTAACCGATCAAACGCGTTGTTTTTTTATCGCTCAATTTTCTCAAAGATGACTTAGCCGAATACAACAAATCTAGGCTCGTTTAAAGGTTACCGTTGAATTATGGATCAAGTTCGAAGATTAAATAGTTTTCACACCAGGTTCCGGATTTATAATGGCATTAGTGACGTAACCGACCTGCCGCACTTTTTGCATTGGCTGAATTTTATCGACGATGACTCAACGAATTTCGATAAACTTAGGCTTATTTGAAAGCTAACAATGTTGATCAAATTTGAAAGGGTTAAGGTGAAAATTTCTGGTTCGAGAGATGTAACAATATATGTGATGTAACCGACAAATCCCAGTGTTTTTCAGAAGGACGCTCTATGAAGCGATAGAAAGCACGACCCATTTTCATTCTTTTACTGTATACAAAGATTCGTATCGATTGAAACCAGTGGCGTGCGAGTAAATTAAAAAAAATCAAAGTGCAGCATTGAAACTTTGAAATCATGTTCTTAGAAATTATGCATACAGAAAAAATTATGAAATTTACACGACATGTAAATCAATGATACTTTGAAAAATACATTCATTGAATCAACAATTTGATTGAAAACCATCATCGGATGTAACAGTAAATAAAATGATATAAGATTTTTGAACTAAATACCATGAGTCTCCATCGGATGATAACAATTTGATAGAGACGCATGGTTTTACGAATGATTTATTTTTTTAAAGTCTGATATTTTACCCGTCCACATTTTTTAAAAATCTGAAAAAACACTACGTAATGTACTCATAAATGATTTATTTTTTATTTAAAATCTAGAGTGGTACCAAAATTGCACGCGCAAATAAAAAAAATCGAAAATTATGAACATTTTTTCCACATGAAATACATTTTGAAAAATTTTGAAAAAAAATTAGAAAGGTTTCCCATAATCCCAAAAATATTCCTGATTTTTTTAAGTTTTTCTGCTAAAAATGTTTATGAAAAATTTAAATAAGATGAAAATCAGAAGAACCAACTCCACCAATATGGCAGTTAAAGGGTTAAAATTTAGGGAAAATTATCTCCATTATAAACCTTTTCAAACAGCGTATATCAATTTTTTCTGTTTGGGGGCAGTTTTTATATGCAACCCCGGCTACACCCTTAGAGGAATTGATCGATTTGAAGAAAATTGAAAAAAAGCACGGAAACTACGAAAACATACAAACATACATTGTCAATTTTTTGATATATTATGTGAAAATGTTGACATGCCCATTGGTCGCAAGTCATGAAAACCGTTAAAAAGTTGTACAATTGACTTTTTCAAACACAAAACTTCAACTTTACAATATTCGCATATTTTTCCCAAAAATTAAAGTCGTTTATTGACAACATATCCAAAAATTAGAAATTGAAAATAATCGATTTTTTATCCACCCTAACAAGGAAATGGTTACCCTAATGACAAAATAAAAATATACTGATCTAATATTTTTTTGATGGGAAACGATTTTTCCAAATTTATGTCGGCGATACGACTTTCTATGAAATAAAATTTCTACAAAACTACTATCTGCGTATCTGTTTTCCACGAAATGCCTTTCGGCAAAGCCGTTCTCGGTGAAATTGTGAAATGAATTTCGGCGAAACAAAATGAGTAAGACCATATAATGTTGCACCTTGCATTATTTGAAACCAATTTCAATATGAGTTTAAGCTGGTTGTATTATTCGCCAATATGGCTTAAGACGAAACGACCACTGGAGGAAAAAAACATTGACCCGTCTAAACTGCCGACCAAGGTGAGTCGTAAAAAATGTATTCTCAATTTTCTGTTATTAAATTTCATCCGGATTCGAGTTCCGGCTTCGCTGTTAAGGGTTCAGTGTCGTTTCGCTGTAGTGACGTATCCGAAAAATGCACCTTTTTCCCCTCGTTCACTTTTATCGTTGATGGCTGAAATGATTTCGATCAAATGGTTGTAACACCTGATTCGGGAGATATAATGGTATAAAAGACGTAATCGACAAAATGGAGTTTTCTATCTGTTTCTTTAACGAAAGTATGATCGCACAAGTGACGTAACCGACATTTTTTTCTATTCGCAATTTATTTTCTCAGAAGGGGTTCAATGATTAAATTCAAATGTCATGTGGCCGATACTTTCGATCCCTTGAAATTCAATGAAAGCGGAAAGCATTCTTCAAATTTATTTACCTAGTTATTGATTAAGACTCTGTTTAGTGATACACATAAAACATGAAAGACGAGTCAAGGATACGCGATATCACGATTTCGACGGAAAAAGATAGCACGTGGTCTCAGACTTAATGAACATTTTAATCACCCACGCGGAAACATCAAACATATTAATTAAACTCTAGAACTTAGCGATTGAGTGAAAACCATATAAAGACTGTCCCTGAAAGTATGGACGCACTTTGATTGCGCTGTAAATAATTCACAAGTGTTAGATATTCAAATTTTATTCGATATACTGATAATATTAGACTAAAACAACTTAGCCATTGTAGACTAGCTGGCGCACCTTCTTGAGAACGTTCCTCATTAAATTCCGTACAGACTTCTTGGCGACAAGTTTTGACACTTTTTTCCAATCTTTTTCGAACTGTTGAATGGTTTCGGCTGCCGAGACATGTTTCCTAAGATGTGCCTTCGTTAATGCACAAAATTCCTCAATTGGTCGAAGTTGTGGGCTATTTGGTGGATTCATGTTTTTTGGGACGAAAGTAACATTTTTGGTAGTATACCATTCTACCGTTGATTTCGAGTAGTGGCAAGAAGCAAGATCTGGCCAGATGGCAACAGGATCCTTGTGGCTTCGAATCATGGGTAGAAGTCGTTTTTGGTTGCGTCCATACTTTCTGGGACAGTCTTTACCAAATATCCTACAAGATTTAATTATAATTCGCTATCGATGCTTTCCTGCAGCAGACGAGCTCGAAAATGAAGTCATTAATTAAAGCAAGTTCCGTGAATTCTAAACGACATTCGGTCTTTGATATTTGTGAAATTATATAACTATACACCATAAGGTAACGGAATTTGTGTTCGATTGAACTCTTGATTTTGCGTTGACATATTGCTTTGACGCGTCGCTTCGCACCTCTTAAAAAGACTAATTCAATATATAATCATCATTGTCTCAATCACAAACACTCAGCGATCGGCCCACAAGCTGTTCGGTCCATTCGCTCAAAGCCCCTCGGAAAATCTGTTTACGTGAGCATAAACTAGGGAACTAGGCCAGCAGGAATGCGATAGCTCTTGTCTCGTGATTTCTCGGTGAACCGACTTGCACACAAACTTTACATTTTTGGTGACACGCTTCCCTGCACAATGCCCCGATCCTGTCAGCTGTTGGGCCCGGATAGATTCCATGCCAGCAAGGGGAAAGTACAGCGGTAGAACTTGTACCGGAAAAGATAAACGACTAACAATGTGTGAGTAACATCGATGATCGTGAGGCTGCTGGTACCGCTAGCTGATAGTTTCCTGGTTTCCAGGGCCTTTCGACCACCAAATAGCACAAAAAATGCAAATAGGTACAAATGGAAACGCTCGTAAATATCGTCACAGCTCGGCTGAGCAGAACGGAACATGTGTGTGTCTGTGTGTGTATTTTCAGCTCACCCGTGGGTCAACCAATGCAAAACAATACACGTCCCACTGTTCGGGACTGATTTCAAGCATGGAAATTCTTGCTTTGAGTGTTACAGTAGGTGTTAATTGATTTTTGTGAATCTCGTGTTTAAATGTTTCCACAACTAGTTGTAGCAGTCACGATTGTCATGATTCAAATAAGTCAGCCGCCGCTTGAAATAATTCCCTTCCGTGTAAAAAGTTAAGCATCTCTAATCAGATGAAGAATGAACACCGGCGGCTAATCTACATTTCTTTGCGCATACAAACTTTTTCTCTTCCTTATATAACCGATCGGTCTCACTATATTGCAAAACCAATACGAATGGTTAGGTTTCAGCCTCCGAAGAGTCCTCTTTCGCGTAGTCTTATCAATGTTCGCCAGATAACGATTTGAACGCAAAAAGGGTATTGGCGCGAGATGGTTGAATGCATAAGATTCGAGAGGGAATGAGCTAACGAATCTTAAAACTATTGTCCAAGAAGTTCGGTTTTCGAAAATACGAATCTTACTTCGGTAAAATTACGTACTTCCGGTTATCTAAGACTGAAATTCGGCATTCTGAGGGTTTTAGGGAAAAGATCTAATCCATTTCCATCTAGACCGTGGAAGAGGCTAGAGTGCGTGTTTTTACTTTTGTTCCGCGGTGCGTGTTAGAAGGTATTAAATTCAAACATGAGATGTCTTTAAAATTTGGTAATAGTTCTGTTCTTAGGTGTTGCGTTAATATTAGCAGTAGAAAGTGCGGGAAAAGATCGTGTGCGTTGGAAGGAAATTATAACAAAGGTAATTTACAATGGTGCTATTCAATCACGATACAATAAGCTCACGGCGTCGTGTAGCCGTGCGACGGCTTTTTATTCCCTACTTTAGACGCTCTTCGGCTCGCCGCACCGTTCTTCATCCAGCGACGCGCTCTAGACCCCACGCTCTGGCTTGGAAATTCTGGCAATCTCCGTCAAAATCGCCAGAAGGGCGAAGTTCGTCATTTTCCGCCCATCAAAGCCACACGTCACAACCAACCGGTGTGCACGTTTTTTGTTGCTGACAGCAGTCCGGCGTACCGACACTGTCAACAGTTACCCACGAAGGACGTCCAGCCGTAAACCCGCTCCGGCGTCGGCATACTGAAACGCCGTCAGCGCAGAATCATTCGTATCGACGCCAGCATCGTCATCATTCGGCGGAGCGTCGCAATACAGGCAGGTAGCAGCGAAGAAAGCTGTAAGTACGCTATAATTAAATCCATGCGCATGGTTAAAAGGGGGTAGCCTAGACACCCACCTAAAAGTGAGCTTTAAATCTAGTATTATGGCACCTTAACGAAGCAAGCTAGATATCCACCCGCACACAGTTAGGTATCAATTAGTATAGGCAACACCGAGATGGAAACCTAGGTTAGGATTACGAATTGCTAAAGTTACTTAATAAATATAAATATGTTTCTGTTCTTTCGATAAATGATGTGTATATTGTTCAGGTAGATAGCTGCTATAGTTAAACAGATGTTACTGGTTTGAGGAGGTATCTCATGTTTCGCGTCGTAATAATTGTGTAGTTTTTGTGGTTTACTCCGAGTTGGACTACTTGGGAATCTTAGTCCCACCACTCGCGTTTCGGATACGGTTTAGGGTTCTGGGTGGACGATTTCCTCCAGTGATGATACGCGCGAGTTGGTGTTCTTAGGTTATCTGGATAGACAAACGAATTTCTTGGGTTTTGTTGCGGTATAGTTGATTGTTGAACTGAGTACCTTTCGGATCGGTTGGGTTTGCCAGATCGTTCCCCTAAACTCTTTTATAACGACCCGCCCTGAGGCTGGGTTTCTGGTCGGGCAACCCTAGGCACGACAAGTGGTCCTCGAAAGAGGTGGCGCTTAAACCATTTGTTCGGATAGGTGGAGCGATTAGACAGACTGATATTGGTAGCATCGTCGTGCACGCTACATAGTGTCCATGCAAAGTTTTGAAATGTATCATTATTTGGTAACTTTACAATTTATTAGAATTGGGTTGATCGAAAAATCAATCAAAAAATTTAAAGATTTGTTCAAATTTAATATATTTTGCATCAGCACTACATATCCATCCAAACTTAAGGTGACATCTTTCAATCACTTTTACACATCAATATGTTTGTACATTTCGCAAAGCCCGTTAATTCAATCCCTGGTGGATTCCAGCTAGGCGTCATCCGGATCCGGTGCTTCATGACATTCAGTCACAACAATCCTGGCACCTTTCCACTCAGAAAGATTTTTAAACATACCATTACGAAACTACTTGTCTGTCGAATGCCACCATCACATTGGCGGCTAATTCCACCACAGACCAGCGCTTGCTGTTCCGTCGTTAGTTACTAGACCATGAGCCCCACATAAGTGACCCAGCATTGGATGCAAAGCTCATTATCTAGGCACCATAAGGTGCGTATGGCTTTCTCAGTGCACACGGTGGCCCTGACGCTGGCTGTGCACCTTAAAGTCGATTATGTCTCCAGCTCCTGAATCCGCCTTTTTTTTTCTTCCGGTCTAGCGAAGCGGAGATGAAGCCTTGGCAACTAGTTGGGAATTCTATTTAAAACAAGATCAACCGGTGACCTTAGCAAACAGTTTGCGGCTACGTTTTTTTGCGTTGAATTAAAAAAAATGGTTTCTCTTCATGCTTGTTGAGCTCATTTTCCTCCGGTTGCTGTGCTACTTACTGTCGGAAGAGACGCTAGGTCGCCAGGTGTTCGGTGGGACATCCGCTGCAAGGCACACAGAGGAAATGGTATGTGATGCCAACGGAGCCATGGTAAGAGAGCTTGAAAGAAGAAAAAATAAATCCAGGCAAATGGGTCCGCGACGGTCGCCAAAATAGGTTTACTTGGCCTAGACCCGGTAGTCGGTAGGTAGATGAAAGATGCGGTAACCTTCGAAGCTCAGATCCGGGCTCACAACGGAAGTTAACCTTTTCGTCTGGCGCCATCAACTAATCCGTGCCGTAGGTGGGCAGGAACGAGAAAGGGTTGTGATATATGGAAATTTCAATACAATCAAGGTTGTTTTTTGAAGATATAAAAATTCGGGAAAAATTGAGTAATTTTGACAATTATCAATAGATTAAAAAAAAGATTCTCTTATCGAGATTACTGATACAAATTTGATTTCAGTTAGCTTTCATACTCAAGGATTTTTGAAAGTGCCTGTTTTACAGATTATCTTCCACCTCTTCTGTGGTCTTGAATGTTTTGGCATAAACTTCACTTTTATAAAAACCACATAAAAAGGTAAGCGCGTTACCTACGGAATCAAATCCAAAGATCGACACGGCGTTTTCAAAACAGTCGTTTTGGGAATGTCTGGACAAAATAGTTATTTTGTTGCTTTTACTTGCTCTTTGTTGCGACAGATTGCTGGAACCAGAAATTGGCAAACTCATTTTACGATCTGATACACCGAAACCTTCTTTCTACGAACTAAACGGGGCGAGTAAAGCAGTAAAGCGAGTTTATTCGTTAAAAAAAGTTTACGTTATGTTAGATTTACTTCGCAACTTCTGGTACGGATGTGAAAAGAAGGTTCTGGAAAATAATGTTTGGGATCGTTTAAAATCCAAGATGGCGAGTTCCATTTTATTGATATTTCTTGGAAACCCTTACAATATGAGTAGATTCAGCTAAACGATGTTTGAGGTAGAAATAGACTCGTGATCATTGTATGTGTTTCTGTTGAATTTGTTTCCGTCGATACGGGACTGTAAGTGAATACCGTAGTGGCCAAGTAGAGCGAAGCATGCTTAGTTTCGTCCAATCAATTGGACTTTCTCTTCATGTGTTTTCATATGCAGGGTTGTTTAATTGGTAAAACAATTTCCCCGGTTAGGAGTTAGCTACGGGTTCGAGTCCCGTCTCTGTGGTAACATTTTCGCGGTTTTCATTACATCATTGTGTTCACATGTCGGTTTTCCAATCTGTTTCCCCGTTAGATACTGATCATATTAAAACTAGCTCAAGGCGGCTTTACGTCTTAACAAAGCCTAAAAAACAAAATCGTGGATGTTTGAGGTGGTTTCGAATCCCTAGATGGCGACTTCTAGATTTGATGTATTTCTTAAAAACTTTTATTATATAGGAATTTCGAAACGATTTTAATTTGAAGATGCCAGAAAACGATGTTTGAAGTTTTTCGGACATCCAAGATGACTACGGTTTATTGATGTTCTTTAAAAACCCTTACAATATGGGTATTTTTGGAGTGGATTTGATGAGTAGATGTCGAAAAACGATGTTTTGGCTGGTTCTGGAGTTCAAGATAGCGACTGCCTTTTCAAAATTAGCCATATGGAAGAATGGGCAGAACAATCGTGAATATCTCGATTTGTGTTAACGGCAGCAACATAATTCTTTCAAAAATATGATCCGGAATTTAGGATAATGTTTAGAACAGTGGTTTAAAATTAGGTTTTCTCAAAATTTGAAAACAACGCGGAAATCTCTTTACCTTCGCTTGGGTTTTTCGCGCAAAGGCGACGATTTTAAGGTAGTCAGGCACATATCTTCAACTGAACGTTATAAAAGGGGAAGAAAGTGGTCGAAAATCGATCATTTCTTTTTGTGCGTTAGATGAAAGCAGACATCGGGGCCAGAAGACGAATTCAAACAGCGGCATCGGAGAGTGTACCTTCTGCGTGGTTAAAAACCTCAAACACTCAGGTCGTAGTTCTCATTTGCCTTCCGGTTGTCAGGGCAAGAAGACGCATTAAACCAGGTTTGGCACTGCGAGCGGATGTATTGCGGTTTGTACGAAAAGCTAGTTTCAACTCAAACAAGAGCGATTGCGTCATACAACAGAGCTTCTGGTCGTTTGCATTGGAGAGAAAGAAAACGAAAAGTGGACAACATTATATAAAACCAACCGTTCTAATGGCTCTAAATGTTATCTAAAAAACTATTAAGATTACTTCTTTGCAAATCGAAGGTCAAAATCATCAGTTTAGTGAAAACCCAAAATAATTTGATTTGCTTCGTGCACTTATTGCTGTGCGAAAATCGTTCGAGAAAAATGTTCCGAACTGTGCTGAATATCGTAGAGAACTCCACAATTTGGTCCTTCTAAAAGGTAGAAATGAATCCTGTACAGCATCTTGATAGATTCTTTCAATGAAATATACAAATCCGAAATGAGATAATCAACGTAAAAAGTTTCACAATTCACACAATCGATCAGCTATCAATTTGAATTCGAAAATATAAAGAAATCGTGTCAGTTTTATTCGTATTCACGACATCCAGTTATGTCTCTGAAATGATATACACTGGAATATTTTTTATGCGGTTTTTTTATGCGGTTTCTTTTTACGCGGTTTTTTTACGCGGATTTCCAAAGTTACGCGGTCTCAAATTCTCTAAGTCCAAAAGTCGATTTTTACAATAACAATTTTTTTATATTACACACGATTTAGACGTTTCATGAATTTCTAAGATATTTGGCGTAAAAAGAGACCTCAGTGTATCATATCGTAATGATTTTAAAGGAATATCGTTACTCCTCAAGTCACCATATTTGTTTTTGAAACGTATTCAAACGTAATTCTTCGGCATCCAATCATCAATTCCAATCCGATAAAGAGCATATTGTAATGGTTTTCAAGAAGTATCGATAAACCGGAGGTCGCCATCTTGGATTTCGGAACAACCTCAAACATTGCTTTCTTGCATCTCATCATCAAATCCGTTCCGGAAATACCCCAAAAATCGTTTTTTGGTCCCTACTCATCAAATCCGTTCCCAAAATGCCCATATTATAAAGGTCTTCAAGGAATATAAATACACTAAGACTTTTTACGCGTTTTTACCATATTTTGTTTATGCGGAGTTCCGAAATAATGTGATTTTTTACGTGGATTTCCAAAGTTATCCTTTCTTTAAGCGGATTTCCGGAGTTACACGGTTTTCTTGTTTTCTCTTAGAAATGCATGAAATGTCGAGATCTGGTAATATGCCGGATTTTTTTTTTCAAGTCAACGTCTAACTGAAAATATTAGATTTTTTCCCAAAAAAAATTTTTTTAGCTTAGATTTGATCTCACGGTTGCCTTGTTTTGGTTGCCTTGTTTCACATCAGTAGCTCGAAAAACCTCATGGGGCTGATCCTTGTAGTTTTTTTTATCAATCCGCACGTGGTTTTGATGTGGATTTCAGGTTTTAAACACTTGCAGTTCAGTATATTTTGTATCAATTATTAATATAATTTCATTATTTGGTAGGAAATATTTCTAAGATTTGATTTGAATATATCAAGCCACGTATTTTCAATTATAAATTACTGAAATATTGATTAGTAGCGAGCAGTGTACTATTTTGTTTGGCAAAAATCTACGGCATACCGGATTTCCCTGCCACAGACGACGGTTTTGAAGGAGTAAGTGATATATCAAAGGGAAAGCATCGCTCTGATTGGTCAAAAGCGAAGCTGTTGGAAGCACGCGAATCTATAAATAGAAGCGAAATCGTAGCAGACGTTTCAGTCTTACGCGTAGCATGCTAGAGGTAGGTTGTTGCTAGACACCAATACAAAAAGTGCCATAAAACGATTTGAAGTTTTAATTGGTATGCTCTGATCTTATGTCATGCAAGCTCGGATGAAATTCCATGTTATGTCGTTTCGCCTGAGAAGTTGATAACAACCCAGGGTAAATTTTGAGTGCCTAATATTAATTTCTAATTTATATAAGATGAACTCGATTGATAATGAGAAAAAGATAATCGCTTCAACCGAAATCGCAGAATGGTAGAAAAACTTAATTCTATAAAAATAACTGCTTGCATTCAAAACTTGAACACAAGATTGGTAAAGAGAAGCTTAAATATTGAAATTCGTATCGCAAGTATGTTCAAAGATATAATTGCATACATTTGGGATATTGGTGTAATTTCGTCGGCTATAAAACAAACAATGTTAGGTGTTAGTTCCTAATCAAGATCAATCTAAACAGACTCTCGTGCAATTGCGGATTCAAAATTGTGACGATTGATTGAACTGTTTGATTGTAGATCATTAGAAATTTTGGTTGCCTTATTCCACATCAATAGCTCGAACAACCCCATGGGGCTGATCCTTCTAGTTTTTGTATGAATATTCTTCGGTGTTTTAGTTCCCATGACATTGTTTTAATGACCGTCATTTTATGACACAATTTGAGATTTTAGTCATTCCGACATTACCGTGTAATGTCGAAACTGCAAATCGGATCGAATTTGAATTTAAACGTGTGACAATCGATTAAACATTCCATGAGATGTCGAAGTAAGTTCCATTTTAGAGTTTACGGTTGTTTACGGTACGACCAGAACCGGTATTCAGAAACCAACCGAAAACGATTCGTATGGCCATGAATTAATATGACGAATGAACTGCATTAGTTTTGAGTCCAACTTTGAAGCTTTTTTGGGATGATAAACTTCTACATCGGTAAAAATTCATCTACATTTAAAAATTCATCATACTGTAATTCCAGAATCGAAAGTCAGAATTAGATAAAATTCATAAATTTTGTATGGGACCATAAATTCTTTAATTTGAATTTTTGTTTTTGAAATTCGATTTGGCCTTTTTTGAGAAAACGATTGAGTTTTGAAAAACGATTCGATACATGGACCAGGAATTCGAAAATCGGTGCAGCCGAAGTCAGTTATATTCACCTGAGGAGCTGTATAGTTTACATTTGATTTAAAATTTTCGAAAGTCAGTGTAGACAACTTTGAGAAATAGTTTTGCGAATTAAATTTTTGGGTACCTTTCGAATCGAAAACTGCATACCACTAAAACTGAAAAAAGTTTATTTGGGTATCGACTATCCAAATCTGCAAACCCGATAAACCAGATTAATTTATTTGAAATGGGCACTTTTATACTAATCACCCTGTATCCCCTAAACCGGAAGTTGGATCTGACTAAAAAGCAAGATGTTTCATAGGATCTTAAGACTTTTCATTTGAATATTAGATTGGTTTAGCCATCTACGAGAAAAATGAGTTACACAATTTTAATTTCGTTTCACATATCATCCTGTGGTTCCAAAACGAGAAGTCGGATACAAACGTAATTCAGGAACCTTGTTTGGGAGTATACGACTTTTCATATGAATCTAAGTTAGTAGAAAACGGTTGAGCCATCTCCGAGAAAATTGAGTGAAATTATTTGTCACATACGCATTTGCTGATCTCGACGAACTGATTCGAATTGTATATGGGTGTTATGTTCTTCCAGCATTTATTGCTGTAAGTAGTTGAAATAAATATAATTATGGAATTACTTTCAACAAGAATCGAATAACGGTAAATTTCATGTGAACGACGTTTCTCGGGCTATCAAGTCTGTAATGTTGGAAAACGAATCCATAAGAGCTACTGCAGGGAGGTACATTGTGAAAGCCGGATTTCTTGCTACGGGGATTTGTCCATATAATCCTGAAATTTTCATGGATTCTGACTTTATCCAAGCTGTGTATAGTGAAGAAAATGAGCGAACTGCTACAAAATAGGATTTGCAACACTGTACTGCCTTGATAAAAAATTTCACGTAATTTATTCAGAAAATTAAAAATACAAGATTATTCATTAAAATTGATATTGTCCCCTTCAAAGTACTCTCCATCGACTACAACACACTACTGCCAGCGTTTTATCCAATCCTCGGAAATTTTTTTATATTCGATTTTCGGTATGGCCATCAGAGCTATCTGCAATTTTTCCATAATCTTATTTCGTGTGCTGAAATGCGTTCCACGGGGCAGTTTCTTGAGTCTACCGAATAGAAAAAAAAAAAGTACGGGTGTGTAATGTCAGAGACATAACTGGATGCCGTGAATACGAATAAAACTGACACGATTTGTTTACACTTTCGAATTCGAATTGATAGTTGATGGATTGTGTGAATTGCGAAACTTTCCCCCTTTTCACTACTAAAATTTTCAACGAGTTTTGACGTCGATTATCTCATTTCGGATTTGCATATTTCATTGAAAGAAACTATCAAGATGCTGTACAGGATTCATTTCTGACTTTTAGAAGGACCAAATTGTGGAGTACTCTACGATATTTAGCACAGTTCGGAACATTTATCTCGAACGATTTTCGCACAACGAAAAGTGCACGAACCGAATCAAATTATTTTGGGTTTTCACTAAACTGATGATTCCTAAATTCGAATTTCAAAGAAGTAATCTTAATAGTTCTTTAGATAACATTTAGAGCCATTAGAACGGCTGATTTTATATAATGTTGTCCACTTTTCATTTCTTGTTTTCTTTCTCTCCAATGCAAAGCACCAGCAACTGATGCAATCGTTCTTGCATGAATTGAAACTAGCTTTGCGTACAAACCGACACATACGCCCGCAGTGCCAAATGATGCGAAACTGGTTTAATGCGTCTTCTCGCCTTGACGACCGGAAGCAAATGAGAACTAAGATCTGAGCGTTTGAGGTTTTTAATCACGCATAAGGTCTGCTTTCATTGACGACTGCTCCACCTGACGACTGAAGTCCAAATGAGAGCACGACCTAAGCGTTTGAGGTTTGGCACCACGCAAAAGGTCTGCTCTCATTATTGACGACCGCTGCTCCCGACTCCAAATCAAAGCATGACATAAGCGTTTGAGGCTTTATACCACGCAAAAGGTCTGCTTTCATTGACGACTGCTCCACCTGACGACTGAAGTCTAAATGAGAGTTGCGACCTGAGCGTTTGAGGTTTTTAACCACGCAGAAGGCGCACTCTCCGAAGCTGCTGGTTCCACGACGTCTGCTTGCATCCAACGCACAAGAAGAAATGATCGAATTTCGCATTTTTTTTTTTTTCATAAATATCTGTTTATTAATCTTATTTTTGTGTATTACATCAACATTTTACAGTACAAGTGTTTTGACCCTTTGGCCTTTCATCTTTGTTGTTCATACGATTCGTTATTAATAATAGGTGTTTTAGTTACTCTTGTGTTACATACTAATGTTTAATCATAATATTTATTTTAATTATTAATAAAATATCTACCTACTTATAACTATCCCTAACCTAATACGTACAAATTTTGAATTATTTGTATTTCAGAGATTGAGCACCTCTCTTCAAATTTCGTGCAGTATTGTTCGAATTTTTGTTCTAGTATATCCAGGGAGGCCATCTCATGTACTTCACTAGTCCTTGTCCAAGGGGGTAGATTTAGAATCATCTTTAAGATCTTACTTTGAATGCGCTGAAGCCTAAGTTTGTGTGTTCGTGCACAGCCCCGCCAAACAGGGACTGCGTATTCAATTGCGGGGTAGATGATTTGTTTATAGACAGCCATCTGATTCTTCAGGCATAGTTTAGATGTTCTACAAATCAGCGGATACAGATACCTAATAAGTATGCTGCATTTTTGAACGATTTTGTCAACATGTGACCTGAATATCAGATGTCTGTCAAAGGTGAGTCCTAGATAGATAACTTCATCGGACCATTGAATGACCTCATCACCGAATCGTATTCTGCATTCGTCTGATGGAACAAGTTTTGGAGATCTTGAATGTGGAAACAAGATGACCTGAGTTTTTGCTGCATTGATCACAATTTTCCAGCTTGTAAAATATTCCGTTAAAGCGTCCAGACCTGTCTGTAGTTTATTCTTCAAAGCATTAATGACACGACCTTTGTAAAGAATGGCAGTATCATCAGCAAATTGTGACAGAATACCACCACCTGGAAGAGGTGGGATGTCTGATGTGAAAATGTTGTACAGAATGGGACCTAGGATACTTCCCTGGGGTACACCAGCAGGAATAGTAAATCTTTCTGAAAGTGCATTATTCAGAGAAACCTGGAATGCTCTATCTGCAAGATAATTTTTGATAATTTTAATAAGATACATGGGAAAATTATACCGATGCAGTTTGAACACCAGTCCATCGTGCCACACATTATCGAATGCCTTTTCAATATCCAATATTGCCATGGCAGTCGTTTTGGACACTGATTTGTTTTGCTGGATGACCTTGTTAACCCTTATGAGTTGGTGGATGGTGGATCTTCCTTTCCGGAACCCAAACTGTTCTTCCAAAAATATATCCTGTTCATCTGCGAAAGCAAGAATTCGCCTTTGTATTGACTTTTCAAACAGCTTGGATAGGGCAGAGAGTAAGCTGATGGGCCGATAGCTCTTGGAAAAGGAAGGATCTTTCCCCGGTTTCAAAACTGGAATAACTTTAGCTAACTTCCACATTGAAGGGAAGTAACCAAGCTCCCAGCACCTGTTAAAAATTTTAGCTAAGAAGACAAATGAGCGAATACTCAAATGTTTCAGCTCAATGTTGAATGTGTTGTCGAAACCGGGGGCTTTCATATTTTTGGATTTTTTCACAAAAGCCATCAGCTCATTCGCATTGACTCTACTTTCCTCAGGAATCAAGCTGTCTGATTGGTCAACCTCAGCTACGCTATCAGCAACGGCTCTTTCATGTGGACTAACAATGTTGAGTCCTAAATTGTGAGAACACACAAACTGCTGGCCTAGCGCATTTGCCTTCTCTACTGGTGTGATTAAAAGTATTCCTTCAGCTGCGTCCTGGGGTGTCATCAGAGGAGGAATAGGCTTCGGTTTTTTCTTAAGCACCTTCGTTAAGGACCAGAAGGGCTTTGAATGTGGGAGAATTTCTCGAAGCTTTTGCTGGAAGTTCCTGTTGCGAAGCTCAGATATCCTCTCCTGGATTATCCTAGTTAAGTTGTTATAAGTAGTCTTCCTATCTAGGATGCCAGTTCGTTGATACTGCCTCCGGTAGATATTCCGAAGTCGGATGAGTTTCTTGGTGACACTGTCAATTTGAAGAGAGGAACTCGGCATATGTTGTACTGGAACCGTCCTATCACGAGCGACTGTGATTGAATGCTGGAAGGAAGATAGGACCGCATCGATTTCCATCGGGGAATCAAGTGGCAGATCGATATTAATAAGTTGGTCGGCGATTTGTTGAAATTGGACCCAATCGGAGCGATAATAGTTCCTCCGTGGTTGAATAGGCACTGTTTCTGGTGAAGATCCCAACGTCAATATTACTGGAAAGTGGTCAGAAGAGAGCTCGTAGAAGACAACCGGAGAGCTGTCTATGGCGATGTTGCTGATGAATATATCCAAAATGGAATGAACTCCCGATCTGGAAAGTCGCGTTGGTTGATCCGGAGCGAAGATGTTGTATTGTCCAGCTTCGTAATCTTCGGCAAGTACGAATCCGTTTCGATTCTGTCTTCTGTTTCCCCACAGCTCATGCCGTGCGTTCAGGTCCCCAGCAATGATGAATTTGTTCTGTCGTCGAGTGAGCATAGCCAGATCTCGCTTCAATGATGCACACGTACCATCTCGAAGATTGGTTTGTTTGGGGCAGTACGCTGCAATGATGATGATGGGTCCCATCGTCGTTGCAATCTCAATTCCGATGGCTTCTATAAGTTGCAATTTAAACGCAGGCAGAAGCCTGTGCTGAATGGATCGTTTAAGGGCAATGGCAACTCCCCCTCCTCTGGTAGTTGTCCTGTCGAGCCTGTGAATCCTGTAATTGGAAATAAAAATAGAAAGTTCAGGTTTAAGATGAGTTTCAGTTAAAATAGCAATATCGGCATTCTTCTCTTGAAGAAAGTCAGACAATTCAGCAGTTTTGCTCCTGAGTGAGCAAGCATTCCAATTTACTATAACCAACTCATTATATTGCATATTCGATGATGAATTTGCCTAAGGCGTTGATTTGATCTAACCGCGTTCTGCAGTTCCGAAGTTTTGTTGTCTTTGTTTCAAAAATGACGATCAGTTGTTCAGCAGAGAATAAATCACCAGAGTCATCCTTTGCTTGTGGTTGATTATATCCAGGAGGGATTTTTGAAGAAGATTCTTTTTGTGATCCAGCGGTTGAATCTTTTGGGTTGCTGCGAGGAAGTGGCGGCAAATTCGGAATATCCCTCTTCGGTTGGAGCCGTGGGAAATTAACTTCATCCTTCTGTGGAACATTCTTGCGCGTTGATTGTTTGCGGGACGCCTGTTGTCGAATTTTTGTGAACTCAGCACGTTTGGGACACGATTTGCTAGTAGATGGATGGTCGCCATCACAGTTCACACATTTTACAGCGATGTCATCTAGTAGGCAATCGTTGGTATTGTGTGGTTCGGCACATTTCCCGCACCGACTTTTCATGTGGCAATTCCTCGCTCCATGGCCGTAGTTCAAACAGTTCGTGCACTGTGTGACATCCCGATGTACCGGTTTATAGTTTTGCCATTCGATGATTATGTGAAATAACGATTTAATCGTTTTCAGTTGACTCATGGTGATGGAGCACTTCTCCAGATGAATCAGGTACAGTTGATCTCTAAACTTTTTGTCCGTATTATGGCGCTTCATTTTAAATACCATCAAAGGCTTTAGTCCAGCCTCCGACAGTGCCTGCTTTAATTCGGCTTCCATCATGTCGGGTAGTCCTCGAAGTACAACCTTCATAGGTTTGTTGGCGGCAATATCGTGTGTGAAGTATTCCGCTTTTGTCTGCTTCAGATAGCATTCCACTCCTTTGTAGTGGTTCAAAGCCGGAACAGTTATTTTGTAGCCTTCAGTACATAAACGGATTGTTGCCTGTAGTCCTTTGCTGATCAGTGTGTTGAAATCCGAGCGTAGAGTTGGTGGGAAGCCCTTCAGATAGAAAGGCGGCATTTTTTCCTTCCTCTGCAGTTCCTCTTCGACGTCAACTGGCAGATCAGCATATTGGTTTTTACTCAGCAAACGGTCGTTTACCTGTACATCACTTGGCTTCAGACGCTTAGCATCCTTTGGATCCTTCTCGGATCTATGGCGGTTTTTACCCATAGCTTGGGTAGGTAGACAACTGCGAATAAAAAATAAAACAAAATCGAAATTAGTCGTAGTAGGTTATTCGTCTATCCACATCGAGTGTTAGATGACGAATGATCGATTTTCGACCACGGTTCCCCTTTTATACGCAGTCTGTTGAAGATATGTGCCTGACTACCTCAAAATCGTCGTCCTTGCGCGAAAAAGCCAAGCAAAAGTAAAGAGTTTTCCGCGTTGTTTTCAAAGTTTGAGAAAACTTAATTTTTGAGTTGTTTGTGGTTATCTCATACTGTTCAAAATATTATCCTAAATTCCTGATCATATTTTTGATGAAATAGTGAAAAAATTATGTTGCTGCCTTTAATACAAGTCGAGATATTCACGATTAAGTTCTGCCCATTCTTCCATAAGGCTAATTTTGAAAAGGCACCCCATAGTAAAGTAAGTCGTATTCACGACAAAAGTCTCACGGAGCCATATCAGTTAAATTCGGTGGTTGCTGAATGGTATTCGTTTCGTTTTTAGCTAAAGTTTCACGGATATAACGATGGTATTGTGTGACGGGGCGTTATCGTGGTTTGCCCACAAGATTTGTGGGTCTTTTTTTGACGAATTACTTCACGCAAACGTCTCATAACGCCCAAATAATACTCATGATAGTCAATTTACGGTTTACGGTAATTCATTCTATGATTTTATTGATGTTATCGTCGGTTTTCGAAGGTGATGGCCTACCGCTTCTCTCATCATCATTCACTGACTCTCGGCTACTTCTGAAACGTTCGTGCCACTGATCGTTTCCGAAAAAATTTTCTAATATTTGAAATGTCGTCGCAAAATTGAAACCATTATTATCGCAAAATTTGATGCAAACTCGTTGTTATGAATTCAATTCCATTTTGAAAATTGTAGAAAATCAAGGACACGCACAATTGCAGTTTCTTTTTTTCTTCAGTGACCTTAACATTCTTATTGATAGTCTATTAAAACTGATTGATGTTCCATTAAAATAACAATAAATAGTATGTATCATGTTTGATCATTTGAAATTTTTTAAGCACATATTTCGTTCAGAATCAATAGTGGCCCAACCTGGACTACTTTTTTGGCATTAAAAATGCCTTACTCTTCACTATACGGGGCCGGGTGTCAATTAAAAGTTTCAAAAATAGCCGCGTAACCTTTTTGTGTCATAATTTTGAACGTTAATAACTCGGTCATTTGTTGATGGATTGTTATAATTTAACAACCAATCGATTCGGAAACTTTTAACTTAAACATGTATGACGACGTCGTTTCAGTATTTCAATAGCATACTATTGAAAAAATGGTTGGAATCGACCTATGTTTTCATCCACCAATCCCTGCTTTACAAAATGACGTCAACTTATTGTTCGGCATAGGAGGCTTTGCGTCATGCATAAAAAACACCACATCGTTCTGCGTAGTATGAAGAGAAATCTATAAATATAGGCTGCACAATATTTCTTTGCCTAGTTGATGTTTGACTGCGAATGAAACAAGTAGCTCGTCCAGTGAGCTGATGACTGGATTGTATATGCGTTCACTTGCTGGATTGTCGCTTTTGCATTATGTGTTGGTGAAACTTCCTGCTGTCTGCACAACACCGCTTCGTGTTCGCTTGAATATCTTATATATCATCTAGCTATTGAAAAACCGAACCAGCATGGTTATCGGTTCTTTTGAAACATCCCATGTATTTAGCAAATTGTTGGTCGATTTTGCCATTAAAAATGCCTTACACTTCGCTTCCCGAGGCTGGGTGTCAAATTAAAACTTGCAAAACTAATCGCGTAACATTTTTCTGCCATAACTTTGAACGCTCATACCTCAGTTATTTGTTGATGGATGTATATAATTCGATTCGGAAACATTCCAATCGATTCGGAAACATTTAACTTAAACTTATGAGAAAACGTCATTTGAATATTTCAATTGCATTCCATTGAAAAATTTATTTGAATTGAGTATTTTTTTTTTGGTTCTCTGGTAACTATCAGGCTAATTTGGTATTATCGGCAATAGATCCAATTCGGATCTAATTTACAGCGCTTGTTCCTTGATGATTTGTTAATGGAATTTCCTCATTTAAATGATTCCAAAGCTTCAATATTGTAAGCCTCAAAATGTTTTAATTTGTCAACGGATCGGTTTGCATACTTAAATCTCCATTCCCATACGAACAAAACGGTGGCGCGAAAATGGATTCAGTATAAAGTTGTGTTATTATGATAATCATAGAAACTTCTTCTTCATTATATGTGACTGAACAAGTTGTTGTCCCACCAGGTATTAAACGCTTCAAAAGATTCAAAATTAAATTCTGAAACTTATTTAAAAGCGGTCTCCTTGGTTTAGTAGTATAAATGAGTTCCACAGGCTCACATATACAGTACAATTAGATACAATATCATATAGTATCAAAGATAAACTAAAGGTAAGTTTACTTGCGATTTTACATGTATCGTTTGAATAGCAACCCTCGTAGAATTTGGTTAACCGCCAGTTTCAGTTCAATTATTATTTGCTTCAAAACACGCATTGTAACTATGACAATGTTCATTCATGTGTTAATAACATCAAGTTACAATATGAACAAAATTTCTGAATTTTGTTGCGTATCAATTTCGTATATTCCTAATATGCCAAAGCGAAAATCAATGTAAGTAACTAAATATTTTATGCGGACTGTTTCACATTTTTCTTCCTCGTATTGTTGCCATATTATTTACCGACACTTTCCGAAGATTATCGACGATTTTGAAGAAGGATTAATAAAATTACACTATTACTGAGCTTACTGGTACAACATTTTTCGTTAAAATAAATAAAATCTTCTCTTGGATCGATTAACTGTTTATAAAATTAATAAGTTTGTATGTTTCTCGAAGATTATTGTCATAAAATAAAACAGTTTCATTTGTTCAGGATTAAATCTTTAGGTTGTTTGTATCTAAAATTGAGCTTTCAAGTAACTTTGAATTCTAGTTAAAGGACGTTATTCAAAATTTTAACAATGTAATAAATTGTGGAAAGGGATCAAAATTGAATATAATTAATTATCAAGAAAAAATCTAATTGTCAATTTTATCATTCGCCAACAATCTAAGCGCTTAAACTAGAGCAAGTTTGTAATTAGTCAATTGAAAAAGTTTTTAGTTTAGTGTATCATCATCTCTTTATTTTTGTATATATTATGAAAACCTTAGAAACGTTCCATTTTTAATGTTATTGTGCTCGGTCGTGTCTTGAATACAACCCTCTAATTTTTATTTTTTCGTTTTGTTAATAACTTTTTTTTATATAGTGCGCAGCAATTCACCCTAGCTAGAAGCTTCTTATGGTGGAACAAACTTTTAAATAAGGGGTAGATACAGAGAAAAATTCAAAGAGTGGTCCAACCTAGACAACATTCCCCTTCAACTCGAGATATTCACGATTAAGTTCTACTCATGAGCAATTCCAGAAATGCTTAGATCATCAGACTCGACCTTCTCCGAATTGGATGAAACTTTGCACATAGCTTCAGTATGACAAACCGTAAGTTTGGAACCGAAGGAAAGGTCAATCCGACTCACGACTGATTTTTAAAAAGGGCGTATGTATTTTTGCATTTCACAAAAATTGCCTTTGTCCAAGGATGGGAATAATCGTATCTATTTTCACTCGGCTAGCACTCGTTTCTACCTGATGCGAGTCACTCGATTTTATTCGTGCATAAGTGTGCTTCTGCCGAACACCCGATTGCTTCAAGTAACACCCGATCGGCAAAGCGCAACAGTTAATTCTCTCGCATTTATTCTCTCTTTCATTCGTTATGGAGCGCTGCCATTTGAATTCGGCTTAGTACATGTTCGGTTTAAATCCGAACCAAGGATGAGTTAACTCGCTCGGCAATCCGAATATTTGCAAGTATTTTGAATCGTGATTCAAGACGATCCATTCTTTTAACGCTCTGGAGTATAATGAAGGCAGGCGCAAAATAATCGTATCCGTGGGGTGATTTCACGAGCCGACGGGAAGTTTAAGTGCATTTTTGATTCATGCTGCAAATATGTGAAAAATGTTGTTATTTTCTAAATTAAAGCGACATTATTTGCAGTTTTCACGATGTTGTTTCTATTGGCCCGCTCACCTAGAAAATTTATGATACCGTATTTTCAGGTGATTGTAGTATCTCGATTTGCTATATTTCAGTAGAGGCTTGACAGTTGCCGAAAGGAACTAACATTTTCAACTGAAAACCTATTTTCTATGCACATTATATTTTCACATATATCTTTACTTTTCGATCCAGAATCGATAACATATGACAAACGGCTCTCCTCATCAAAATCGAATGTTTTGGGATACAGCTCTCAACGAGCCCATAAGAGTTTTTGATTTTTAGTAGCACTATCTACCCTTATATTATAGCTTCGTGTAGGTTTTTTTTGGGGCTGGAAAAGTGCTGTATTCACTTACAAGTTCGACACAAATGTTTATACAAGTCCTACAAGTAGCCAAAATTCATTATATTGTTCAAGGTATTGTAGTTTCCATTACGAATACGATAACATGTGGGCGGGTGCCAATTTTATTACAACTTTTGTAACAGCATATTACAAGAGAGCAGAAGAAATGAATGAACAATGTTTGCTTCAATCGATAAATAATTATAAGAAATCATGAATGCAAAATTGGAAAATCAGTCTTACAATTCTTTCGGAGATATTCCCTTTGCGCGTTTTCTCGAAACCGTTAGGGAACACACGATAACAATAAAACTACTGGACCAAACTGGATATTTTGCTTTTCCCTATAGAGAGGTAAAAGAATTGCTGCAAAATCCGACTTTCAAACGGATCCTCGGAGTCCCATTTTTCAGAAATGGTTGAACCGATTTCCGCAAGCATCCCGTTTGAAAGCTACTAACAGATATTGAGTGGGGGGTAATATAAATATAACACATATCGAAAAAAAAATATAAATAATTCTTTATAATAACGCATGCGCTATCCAAAATAATAAACATTTCAACTGTTGTTGTTTACAAATCAGCGGAAACATTTTGTTAACAATATTATTCCTTGTATCTAAAACCCTGAATCGTGATTTTTTAATAGTCTAAAATTATTAATATAATCGCTTGGTGTATGTTAGTCCCATCAGCACCCAATAAATTAAAATTCGATGAACGTAGAGTAGTTCCCAATTTTCGTCTAATATGTCAATTATGGTGTTGTTTAAGTGAAACTAAATTTGTCCTCTGGGGTATCAGAGGAGGAATCACGTACGGTGATCAAGCGGTGATCACCAGAAATTTAGAAATCACAGAAGGTGATCGTGTATCACCAGTCTGGTGATTGGGAAATGGGGCAATAATATTTTTATAATATGACTAAGGAAATAAAGTTTTCCAACCAAACTTTTTCCTATTCAAACTAATTTATTTCAGTGTCTTTTTATCGAAAACTTCGAAAACTAAACTGAAGAGAATGTCGTAATCATTCAAGAATTCAACGAAACTCAAAAAAGTATCAGTACTTGACAAGAAGTGATGATCCATAAACTCGAACGTGATAATAAAATCATAATCATTCAAAAACATTCTCACTATTATCAGTCATGCAGAGATTCTCACTGAAAATGCTGATATTCAATATGGTGGGTGATGTATTGAAAATCAATTTAAATCTGATCTTAATATGCCACTCTGTGATTAAAAATAATTATAATGACAATAATATAACTTCAATCACGAAGCATGTTTCATGCAGAGTAAATTGCAGGTACATTTTGTATGCAGGTTTAAAAAAATATGTCACTATTGCTTGCATTTCATACACCGAAGTAACAGGAGCGGAGAACATGGCTAGAGCGAACACAAACAAGCGCTCAAACCAGCCCGGTGGAAGAGTGCTGTAGCAAGTGTTATCGTAGCCAACAGGCTTCTCAGTAGAGGGCTGGTTCAAGTGCTGCGCACAAATATTTGCACTCTTGTTACTTCTATACACAAAATTCATGCTAAATAGCGTTTAATAAGGGTAATAAAGTTACTTAGACCCTGAAATTTAATCAACCCTAGAATTTAAATAAAGTCCTTTGTCTCTATAATCAATATTCAGAATGTATTGTTTTTTCGCTGTATCCTATTGCGCATATTGCTATTGCGTACTGGACTTCCGACATCTGAATATCATCATCTGCTAGTGCAAATCGCTGCATGGCTGATAATAGTGAGAATGATCATTCATAATCATGTGTGTATTTAAATAATATTACTGTAGTGATATTGAAAGGAAAGAAATTTTCCCCATGCTTATCGGAGGTGGACTAGGTGATAATTGTGCAGCACTGATCAGCACCCAATATCAATCTCAGAAAATCAAAAAAAAAATCGTTAACATTATAATGCAAACACTGGTGGTATGAAGATTTTTCGAAGGAAGGTTTTCCCAGTGTCACTTGTTTGATCTTCCTGAAATGAGTCAGAATATGCATTGATTGATATGATTAACAGAAATGCATAAACTGTTGCTTGAGAAGATTGAGCAAGCAACAAAGGGAACAACTGCGTTGGAATATTATGCCTATTGAGAGGTTTTACATGAAGATACAGTTATGATTATGTCCAGATTTCCAAAACAAACTTATATGAAATGCACCATGACACCACTAGGTGGACCGAATCAGCATGCCTTGCAATAACGCGAATTATCTGATACCTAATGCATAAGCGCACTGGCCTTTTCAACAGATTGCTGGAATCATTCAAACTGTTCAATTACAATGATGAAGCTCTACTTAACTTGAAAATCATTCCGAAGTGAAGTCGATGATCGGCGGACAAATTTATTAGAGTTGGAACTAATTGATTTCCTCATTCGTCAACTAACAATCTCATCTTATTTGTCTTAAAAGACCTAATTAACTCTGACTAGAATAGCACATCAAACTTGTAACATGTTAACATAACTGGCAATGTAACGATCATCATAATGCACATTGCCCTTCAAGCAAAAACTTATATTCAGCCGACCGAACTCATCATGCAATCTTGCCATAGCCAGTTTTTTTTCCACCCTACCCTACAACAGATCGTTTCGATCTAGCTCCTGCTGAATATATCCAGTCACACTTGTCAATCGTTCGGATTTTCGATTGCACACGAACAGTTGGCTCATTTTTACGAACGAACATAATCGCTTCCGATGATGTTCGCTGGCACTCTTTAACTCATGCATTGGCAATTGGGTTCGTGTTTCAAAATTTTGCGATTTTCAATTCTCTCATTCTCCGCCATCGCACGCAGTATGATACCGAACGAGTTTGAGTGACTCTGTTATGTATTATTGAGTACGCAATGGAACGATGATGCATAGTGAAAGATGATCGTGTGTATTCAGGGTGATGATTGATTTTTCCCGTCCTTGCCTTTGTCAAATCGTTGTAACTCGGAAACCGTTAATCCTACAAAAATGGCGTACAGGAAGAAGTTGTAGGGAATCAATAGGACACTCAAAAAAAAATACACTGAAAAACAAACTTGTTTTTTTTCTCTATAATTTCAAAATGAACCAACAAAAATTAAATTGAAATAAAATCAGGGTTTCGATTTTTTTTGATAATTTTTATTTTAAAGCTCTTATTAAAACCTACATGGCTATCCCATTCGTGCCTTTGATGGCTATCCCATCCGTGCCTTTTGAAAAATGAAGAAGTTACAACTAAAACAATTTACAGATATATTCGAAATTTCAAGTTCTTGTTGAAAGATAATCATTTAAACAGGAGAACTAACGTAAGGTGTGCCAGTTGACTACCTACTGATTACAACCAACGTACGTACCGGCTATCTGCTCACCTAAATTCTACCTGTTTCACATATAAATAGCTTTGCATCGTAGAACAGATATCAGTTTATAACAAATCTCTTTCGAAACAGTTACAATACTACAATATGGTTTTCTCAAAGTGTTGTAAACCTTTTCCTGGTTTTGTGTGTTCCAAAAATTTTTTCCAATTAACAGAAATAATTGGAAAATTAGAAGCTCAAAAGAGCAAGGTTAAATTGAATACCACGTTAAGCATTTGTGATCGCTGTCGTAGGCGGGCTTATAAGGAAAGTCATACGTCGGAAACAGAAGGGCAGTCAACCACGGAACCACAACCATCCACATCGCAATACGATTTAGAGGAAGTACCTTCAGCAGCTTCAATCAACTCAGCATCTTCTGAAGCATCAGTCGCGGTGGAGTATTCAAGAGCACACAACATTGAACTCTTCAACAAGTGCATCGCAGGAATCAACGTGTGTCCGATATCAACAAAGAGAACCCGGAAAGTTAATTATCCTCGAGAAAAATATTTTAATATATCAAGAGGTATAAAAAAGCAAATATTCGGGTTCCCGGCGGATGAAGATGATCCAGAATTACTCAAAACAAAAGCAGCAGAGTTGGATGAAGTGATTACTAAAATGATAGAGCAGTTTGCTAAGCCTGATTGCATTAGGAATGAAAAAAATGCGTTTGTTGTCAGTCTTGCCAAACTCGTGGTCAAAGGAGAAAATAGGCACCAAATTCAAGGCGAACAAATACATTGTGTCGGAGGCAAGAGAATCAACGGACGAAAAACAAGCCAATAAACAAACGGGACGCAGCAGGAACGAAACGATAGAAAACAAGGTGCTTCAATATTTCAACAGCGATGACGTCAGCAGAGTAATGCCGGGATCAAGAGATTGCGTCACAGTCAAAATGAATGGTAAGTGTGAACGCAAACAAAAACGATTGCTTTATTCATCATTGAAAGAAATTTATTTGGGTTATAAGGAGGAATTTCCAGATTGAAATATTGGATTTAGTACATTTGCAGCATTAAGAACAAAACACTGCAAGTTACTTGGAAGTTCTGGTTCACATAACATATGTGTTTGCACAATCCATGAGAATGTTTCATTAATGATTCATGCTATTGAAAAATATTTCAAGTATGATGATAATTATTTAAAAAAGCTATTATGTGACTCATCAAAAAGATCCTGCTACCTCCGTGAATGCAAAAGTTGTCCAGCGACACAAGATCTGGAGAGAAGCGTTTTAGACAATTTCGAGGAACGTGATTTGACTGATATAAGATTTGAACAATGGGTTTCTACTGGCAGAAGTTTGAAGCATATTTTTGCGAAAAATTAAAAAAAACTTGTGACTCATGACTTTATTAAAACTCAGTAATGTGAATTTCTTAAAAAGGCAAAATCTAATTTAAAGACAGGAGAAATTGTAATTATTTGTGATTTTTCAGAAAATTTTTCATTTGTGCTTCAGGATGCTGTTCAAAGCCACTATTGGAGCAATGATCAAGCAACCATTCATCCGTTTGAAATTAAATATAGAGAATCAGAAGAGCTTAAACATTTAAGTTTCATTGTGATTTCAGAAGTGCTTAAACACGATACCATCGCGGTTCAAATATTGACAATGACACTTAATGTCATTTTTGAAAGACAAAATTCAAATTATAAAAGCAATATTTATGTCTGACGGAGCTGCCTCGCAGTACAAAAACAGGAAAAAAATTCGCAAGTGCTGCTGAGTGGCATTTTTTTGCAACTTCTCATGGTAAAGGACCATGTGATGCACTCGGGGGCAATTTAAAGCAAATGGCACGACGTGAAAGCTTGGCTAAACTACATGAACACCCAATCACAACTGCAAAACAATTATATGAATGGGCAGAGCAGAGACGTCGAGATGCATTCACGACCATGTCTTTTTGTTACGTGTCACAAGAAGAACATGAACGGGGTGTGACCAAGTGGAGTAGTGTTTCGTCACAAGACTGTATTCGAATGACGATGCACGTAGTACTCATACAATTTTCAAAAACTTAAAACCTTAAATATAATTAGGAATTATCCATGTACATGCAATAATTGTAGATATAGCAAGCAAATAAACAATTTATGAAAATATAAAAAATGGTGTTATAATTAAATATCCAAGTATCTCAAGAACAGCTACTTTTAGAAGAAAGGATATCATGAACAAATTTATTGCCTTTAACCTGTAGAATAATATTCTACTGTTTAAATGGTTATCTTTCAACGAGAACTTGACATTCCGAATATATCTGTAAATTGTTTTAGCTGTAACTTCTTCTTTTTTCAAATGGCACGGATGGGATAGCCATCAATCTATAGGTTTTAATAATAGCTTTAAAATAAAAATTATCCAAAAAAAATCGAAACCCTGATTTTTTTTAATTTAATTTTTTTGGTTCATTTTGAAATTATTGAGTAAAAAAAAATAAAATTTTTTTAGTGTATATTTTTTTTAGAGTGCCCTATTCATCCTTTCAAAAACTTCTTCCTGGACATTTCCGAGTTACAACGATTTGAAAAAGACAATTTTTGTGAAATGCAAAAATACTTACGCCCTTTTTAAAAATCAGTCGTGAGTCGGATTGACCTCTCCATCGGTTCAAAACTTATGGTTTGCCATACTGAAGCCATGTGCAAAGTTTCATCCAAATCGGAAAAGTTCGATTCTGATTTTGTCACCTTTTCGTCTACTCATTCCTGGAATTGCTCTCATTCTTCCGCAGAGCGAATGTTGCAAGGGTAAGATAATAGTAAAGTAAGACATATTTACGTTAGATGAGTTACGATTACTTCTTGAAATTATTTTCCGCAAATGAATGTTTGGGTGTATGTAAATGATGATAATAATTTTGAAAATCCTGCTTAATTTAAATATCTATTTATCTTTTTTGTAATCGCTTGTTTTGGCAGGTTCAAAGTAAAATCCGACAGTAAAATTGAAACTGTTAATATCGAATGGAAGTTATTGTTCATGATTTAGATAATTTTGATCATAAAATAGTAATTTATCGTCATGATTTCGTGAGCAGATTTCACGATTAGTTTACTGATTTTTTAATAATAAACCAATACAAGCAAAACGTGAACATAACTAATTCCTAATATGGATACGCAGCAAAACTCAGAGCTCGAAGTTTCAAAGCTTCGCTCTAAAATATTTCATCTACATCGCCTCTTGCGTCGTCTCCTTGCGATCCTTTCTCAACACTACCGCTGTTGTGTGTTAACTTCCGCCGCTTGGCGGCGGAACAACCCACGTGCCTTCGTTTCGGATTTTCGGTCCTATCGCAACTCGATTTATAGAGCTGCGCTCCACGCGTGATTTTTTTTTTGGTTTTGCTGCTCGTCTTTATCCCAACTGATAGCAGTCACGGCGGCTAGGAGTTATGATAAGTTTCCACGATTTCCGGAAAAAGCTCTCGCTCTTTGGCATTTCAGCTTCGGACATCTCTTCGGTTCGCTCGCGTTCTTCCGACCGTTTGGGATGCTGCTGTTGGCGCGTATGGCATTCGGGTGTTCCGGTTGCGCCGGCGCCCGAATGGCGGGGGAAAAAAGCTTTCCCTTTATTTCGGATGGTTCTCAGCACAGCAGAACTTTCCGAGCGTGGGAAAATTGGGAGTGTAATAGCGATAGTGATAACGACGGGACCGTCAGCAATGGATGCGAAATTCGTTCCTCAGTTTATCTTTAGCCACGTTTGGTGAAGGTTGACTGAACAGAGAGGGAAAACTTAGAACCAAGGTTCCGGTCGGTCGGTTCTCAGTCAGATCGCAAGGGAGGGCAACGGTACGCCACCCGGTTTGCCACTAAATTGATGTGAGGATACGTGAAAAGAATTCCGCTCGCAGTTTACACCAAGATAACCGGACCGTTGGATGTGGACCAGATCAGATATGGGATTATATAATCGAGAGATTAAAGGATTACCTGAGTGAGTTTATTTGTAGTGTTTTGTTTCGGGAACCACCCCGGAATATTGGGTTAAGAGCTAGTACTGCAGAAAATCGGTTTACTCTTTCGCCCTCTCGGTAACTGGCATCGCAGTGCAGTGGAGGTGTGAAAAAATATGAGTGGCAGTTTAAGGCTCTGTTTGTGGTAAACAGATTTTTTTCCAGAATCAACAGAAGGGCACCATTTCAATGGTCCTTGACTGTGCGAATTTCTGGCGCTGAGAGTGGTAGCACTACAAGCGTCGAGGGCGGTTCAAAGGAAGTGTAAAGCGAAAAGTTGTGGTTGGATGCTCGAAAAAAAAAAATCCTATCGCGATAACAAGTTTTGTTGAGTGTACACATTCAGAAACAACAAGCTGCCCTACCCTGGAGGCAAAAGTGCATCCCTTTTTGCTACCGTTGTGCCGTGGTGTCTGAGTTTTATGAAAACACGGTAAATCTCGCCGCTGCCAGACGGGCCCGTTCTTAATGAAGGAATACTGAGAATAGATAAGAAAAAAGTGTAATTATAACTGCACCACCATAAATAGGAGCGTATTGCTTCTGGTTCGTATCGCAAGCATATGTGAAACCTGCTGCGGTGAGCAGATAAATGCGAAATTTTTCAACCAGATTAATTTTCAACGCCTCGTTGCCATTGTCGCTGCTGCAATAATCACCGCAAGGGTTTCACGTTAAGTGCCGCGTATGGGTGTCCGTGTATGTGTGTGCTCATGCCGTTTCCGTCTATCGTAATCTGTTTTCCCGAATCTCGTTAACGTGCACCCCGAATCTTCTGGGCTCGGCAAAAAGTGGTCCCGTCACGCCAGTTTGGCGGCGAACTGAAAGTGGAAGAAAATATTTCAAATTAAACAAATTAAAAAAGTTTCCTAGCTCTGCGTGAGCTGCTTACTGTGCAAATCAGTGCAAAAGTGGATCGCTGGTGTCGGAAATTAGGATAATCCGTGCAAAACAACCGCCAGCCAGAAGTGGCCGACAAGTAGCAAACAGAGACACACCATCACCCACGGATTTTTGCGGCTCCGGCGGAATCTGAGAGGGGCCCCGGATTAGCTAAATGAGCTGCGAGCTGGCACCATGTGCATTGAGCCTGATCTGTGGTTTTGACTAGTGTTAGTACAACTGATTGCCGTCGTTATGGTGGACCCACTGAAGATATTTTGGGTACTGACAAACAGCACTTATTTAGGTGAGTTCGGTGCTAAGGGGCAAGGCAATAATTTATTTTGGCTCGTTCGTGTCCCGCTCAGGGAGTCTGACAGCTCGCAAATTAATTGTCGACGAGGAACGGTTTCGAGAACTGATGGCTTCAAATGGTAACGATTTGTGTCGAGCTTCGGATCATTTGTCCATAAACACATGATAGATGAATGCTATTTATTATAGATATTAGCAAAGTTTGATACCTCATTATAAATGGATGAAAATTAACCCGAACTGACCGTTCTTCAGCGAAAAGTGTAGCATGTTTTCAGGCACTGTTTAGGTTATTTCAAATTCAATTTTGATTTGGATGCGTTCCAGCATATAGTTTTCGGTAGCAATTTTCTGTTTGAATCACGTGGTTAATATAGATTTTAGATTTTTATTTTAGACTTGTCTGTGAATGGCACTTCAAATTGTATTGTACTAGTCAAACTTAGCTGTTCAACTAGAAACACAAGGCAGACGTAAAATTGAACTTTATTTTTGAAACAACTTTATAATTGTTGCGTCGTGATACAAAAAGTGCAATTTTATTTGCTATATTCATAATTTTTAATTTTTGAGAATGTTGGAAACATCCAATTTTTTCTGATGGATTTTGAAGGTTTTCATTACGTTCTGAGTTAACGGATCAATGTGCAGTGCTCTGATCTTACAAACTTCTTGTCGTATGTTTTAATTTTAATTTGCTGGTTTGAGAATCGATCCTAGTAGGCCTTCAACTTAAATTCTCTCCTTGTATATAATGGTAAATAAAATCTAATGGTTTATTTCATTCAATGGCAGAGAAGTAATTTCTTGTGATTTTGCGTTGTCGTTTGTGAATCAATTTAGATCCGATTTCCATAAACGTGGGACCACTGAAAAGGATATTCAAAACCATACAATATAGTATAACAGTTTTTACTATTGTTTTTTGCAATTCATTATTGTTTTTGTTGGCCAAGTCGTATATTCCTATTCTAATTAGGATAACGGCTTTCATCTGAGCTCCCAATTCAATATCATATGTTGCAACGTACCTGAACCAAATAAGTGAGTAAATGTTTATTTAAGGTTTTGTTACACTTTTCCATTGAAAAAAAAATGATTCAAAATCGTTTTTTCCATTGAAAAGTAAATTCACTTTCCAATTCAGGAAACATTTTAGTCTCAAGTTTTACAGTTCGTCATGTTTCTGAAAATTTACTAATTGATTCGTCTCAAAACGTGATCACTTTTTTTCATATTTACACCACTATTCAATGTTGGATGACTTCATAATTAGTAATGTAATCACTTTTCACTTGGTTAATCAACGATTGAAAACTTCTAAAATTACTAGCTGGACAATAAAAATTTTCAAAAAATGAGGAGAAAGTGTGCAATTAATTCACTTGATTGCGTTTTGTTTTCATCTTATTTCGTATCGCAAGCTTGCCAAGTTATGTCATGATGATATGACACAAAATTTTTATTTCTTTTTTAGATAACCATCAGCAAGTATTTTTTTTTTTGGTATCCGTAACATTAATTTAATTATATTTTTGATATTTATATTAGAATAAAACTGTTTTGGTTTCGAATAAAACTAGAACACTTTCTGTGTTAAGTGGTAATGAAAGGACCATTGTTGCAAATCTAGTAGCCCTTGTTTCATTCCAATATATGTCAACATAACGCTGTTAAGGACCGATCTAGATTAACCTTGCAGTAAATTTTTAAATGTAAAACGAAAGGGAACGAAAACGACCCAACAAATTTTTGAAGTCGAATTGATTCCAAACTGGTTCTAAAAATATCATGTGTTGTCTCACATTTGGCATATGGCCCTTCTTAGAAGATATTTGATATTTGGGATCTGAGAGTGTAATAGAGCATAATTTTGTTTTGATTGCTATCACAATTGCTATTCAATAGAAATTGAATTAGGAACATTTCAGAAGTGTTTCCCCTGTTTTGCCTTTCTCATGTAGAAAGGCTATGCAATCGCTGTGAAAACAGACTTTACAATCTAAGTCCGAAGGGCCGAGTGTCATATACCATTCGACTCAGTTCGTTGAGATTACAAAATATCTCTCTCTCTCTTTATTGAAAAATTTTCACAAACTAAGATGCAAATGGAAGGTCATAAAATTCTTTATAAAGTCCCCGAAAAGTTGATCCTTATCCGACTTTCGGTTCCGGTATTACAGTGCGATTAGTGAAAATTTTCAATTTCATGAGTATTTTTTTAGAAGCGATGGCGAAACGTGGTGTACATTTTCATAAAACTTACTGCTAAATTTATCTGGTTGGCAGAACTTGATTAGTTAGTGCATAAATCAAACTACTTTTAGACAACTAGTCCCCCGTTTTCACTTCCGAAAGCACCGATAATAGTAAAAAAATCTCCAAAAAACGGAACTCACTTCGATTTCTCAGCAACGGTTAAGCCGATTTTCTCGAATCATGATTCGAATTAAAACTCTCATTCGATAAGTGTGGTTTTTCTCCGTTCTCGGCGTGCTTTGTTCAATTTCGTATAGCGTGCAGAGTTGCCACATTAAAATTTATATTTTTGAGGTGACAAAAATGTAATTTTCTAATTCTGTTATTCAATTTGTTACTACTTGTTAGTTTTATTGCAAGATCATGATAACGATCCTTTTCTATAAAAGTACACTTATTGCCTTTCTCATATAGAAAATTTATACAATCACTTGAAAAATTGATTAATGGAAATTGGCTTGAATGGCTAAGTGTTCTATATCATTCGACACAGTTCCCCGAGCTGAGCAATGTATGTGTCTGTGTGTGTATGTGCGTGAGTATGTGTCAAATATTGTCACTCAAGGACTCAATATTTCATCTCAGCTCAAATTTCCATCTCATTCCTTCACCTTATAACTTTGAACATTAATCATATCTTTAAACGTACCTGAACAAAACTGTGGAACGTTTTAAAACATTTATTCTAGGTTTTGCCACACTTTCCAATTGAAAAAAATAGTTGAAAAATTTTCAACGGTCGCTTTTTTCATTCTAAATAAACTCACTCTTTGATTTAGGAACCACTTTCGTCTAAAGTTTTATAATTCATCATGTTTCTGTATATTTACTAATCGATTCGTCTCAAAACATGATCACTATTTCACATTATTACACAACTATTCAATGTTGGATGACTTTATAGTTAGTAATGTTCACTTTCAACTTGTTTATTTTATACGATTAAAGACTTCTGAAATTACCTGAAAAGCAATGAAAATTATGAGATGACAATTTGCACTTAATACACTTGATTGCGCTTTGTTTTAATCTCATTTCGTATCGCAAGGTTGCCAAGTTTTCTCATAATGTTAAAACAAAATATTTTTTCTTCTTCAAATTATCATCAACAAGTATTTTTTGGTATCCGTGGCATTAGTTCAATTATATCATTGATATTTATATATGAATAAAACTGTTTCGGATTCTACTATCACCAAATAGAGCGTGATATTTTCATAGAAAATATGTATCTACCAGATATTTTCATAGAAAATATGTATCTGCTCTATCTGTTTTCACTAATAGAATAAATCAAATTCAAATCAAATTCAAATTGGTTTTAAATTTTAATATAAATGTTTATCAGTGTTCATCATCAAACATTTGCACAAAAGATTTCCATTTAAACATGTGATTTGTCCGTTGATTAATAAACTTTTAAAGAAGTACTGAAATCAAATACTAATAGATACTCAGAGTTTTACTTCTCACTTTTTATGAACCTTAAATGTAGAAAATCTGTAATCTGATTTAACGAACGCGAACGCAAATATATATAAAATACAGATAAATCTGTATGAATGGCATCTCTGATTCTGCATTTTGTTTTAAGAAGGGCTAATGCCTAAATAGTAACAATTCTTTTTTTGTTTTTTTTTAAGTTCTCCAAATTAACTGCAGAGTAAAATTTTAAATTTGAAACGAAAGGTAACAAAAACGATTCAAAAAATTTTAAACGTCGAAATGATTCCTAACTATTTTTTAAAATATCGTGTGTTGTGTCATAGTTGGCATTAGGTTCTTTTTAAATATAATTTTGACATTTTGAACCTGAGAGTGTAATAGTGCAATATTTTGGTTTTGATTGCTGTCGCCATTGCTAATTTATGGGATGAATAAAGGACCAACGATAGGATGAATATAAAATCTTTGAGAAGAAATTAGGAGCACAGTAGTGAACATATCAGAAGTGTTTTAGCTGATTTTTTAATTATTATTTTAATTTACAAGGAATGTGAATCAATTCCCAATGTGGGGCAAGGCGAACTAAGCAGAAATATGAAAAAATCGTAGTGATTTTGGTGACTGAATCAGGTTTTTAAGGTAACGTCCTTACAAATGAAATGAAATAGAGAGCCCTTACCCGACTATAGGTTGCTGTTGAATTTCACACCGTCATTTAGAGCGCCGAAGGGTAAAATTATTCTAGGTTTGGCTAAAATCTGATTCAATATGTAGGGTATATTAGTTACTTACTAAACGAACCGACTTTGGCTATACTGGTTCCAAGTTCCCGGTTCCAGAAGTAATGGTCAATAAGTTTAAAACGGGACTCACTGAATTTTCTCAGAGATAATTTGATCGATTTCCACAAACAGGCTCAAATAAAAGTTCCTATAGTCTCATAGGTTGCTGTTTAATTTCATCCCGGTCCGTCTTCCGGTTCCAGAATTGTAGGGTAAAGCGTGTTTAATCATTTAGCGCGACGATGCAAATTAAAGAAAAATGCTTATTTACTTGACATAACTGTTTACAAATTGAAAAGGTCATGTTAGTTTATATCCAAAAATAGTTTCTTATATTATTCAAGATTGAGGAAAAAATCAATATCGCAGAAATTTTCTCAATTCAGCTCTACTGAAAGCCAGGAATAAATTCAAAAAAAAAAAATGCAAAAATGGTTCACAAGTCTTTAAATGACGATGGACACAGTCTTTCAAAACCTGCTTTCGAGAAAAACGCTTTTAAAGTTTTTCGTCTATAAAATCAATAGAAACACTTTATTACTCCAGGGAGCGCGTAGGGTCTAACATTTTCAAAAAAACATATTTTTTCTTTTATAATTTATTATAATGAAACATTTCAAAAATGTTTTATCAAGTTTTGAAGTCATTCGAAGTAGGAATCTTGGGCCTGTGCACCGAGCTTCTTCGCAAAATGAGATAACCATAGATAAAGGTCCATAACTTCCTGAGTTTCGTTCCAATAGGCTTGAACTTTTCACAGAGTATTCTTGAAATGTTTTACTATAAGAAAATATAAAGAAAATAATGAATGGTTTTTCCAAATTGTTAGACCCTACCCGCCCCTTAACACCAAAAATCGAACCCACTGAAGCTCTAGTGTCAATATTAATTAAATTCGCACTTTAGTATAGGTACGTTGTTACAATTCGGAAAACAAAGAAATGAAGTTTGCTCAAACCGGTTTTCGATATTCAGAAGTGAGGAGCGAGCGTGTCAGTTTAATTCGTATTAACGTCATCAAATCACCCGGCTTTTTTTAAAACAAAATTCGACATTATGCTAATATTCATAAGTGTAAGAAAAGTATAGATGACAAATAAGTAATCAAAATAAAATTAAAAACTTCTAAGCTAAAAATTGAAATCATTCAGTAAAAGAAATTGTCGATAAAAAAACGATTCCAGTATTTTATGAATTAAATACCATAAAAACTTTTAGCTCTCCAGGATCCTGACAGGATTTATCACAGATTGACTCTGAACAAAACTCGTCCTTTAGCATAGAATCTGCTTAAGATGTACACACTTCGAAAAAGAACCCTACGATTTTACATCTTATAACATCTACATAAATGGAACGTCACAGTTTACGCATCTTGTTACAGATCCTGAACCTAACTTTCATCGAAAAGTTTATCTATCAGTTTAGGATCAGTAAAAATCAAAAATAAACTTCCATAAATGTTCATGATAGTATTTTCCGACCGGCCATACTGAGGCAACTGTTACACATCCAAACTAAGCATATTGTTTTTCAAAGTCAGAAATCACAGTTCGTGTTCGCATCTCATCCGACACAGTCGAATATTGTTTACGGTCGAGAGCACAGAAACTAAGACAATGCAGTGCAGTGTACATACAATAGTGTATTCGAACGAGCTGCAATTGCATTCGCTTCGCTTAACAACGACGAGCACACTGTCGGGTATGATAACGTAAAGTACAAAATTTCTGTGCACGTGGTAAGACGGTGAACTGTGAAGTGCGTGTGTATGACCTTCCCTCGCAGGCCAATGAGCATTACATACGAGAAGACAGACATGTCGCAGTACGGAGAAATTCTTTCCATCGAAAGGGAAGCGTTGTGGAAGTTTTTCCCCGGTATCCGGAATGACGTACGAATGTTACGTATGCGACTTCATAAGACGATTCATTATTACGTGATTTTTGGTTAGGGTGAAATCGCTAGTTGCCTACGAGAATTAACTCAATTTGATAAACAACCTGCACACTACCGACACCCTGCACGGAAGCTACGAAAAAAACACCTTCAACTGTTCAGCAACGGTAAATAGTATTCCTGAATTGACCCCAAGACTACGAACAACAATGAAAGAGATAAAAGAACAATACTTTTGGCAACAACAACACTGACGATGATGCAATGGATAAAATGACGAGTCACGCATAAAGTGACCCTCAATCCTGGCTGGATGAAAATGGAAGTTCCTCATCTCCAAGGAAAATAGTGCCAGCGAGTTGCAAATAATTAGAAAGTTTATTTAAATCGCGTATTTTCTAACGAAATCGATAAATATGATCATCATCAAAAATTTTTGTGATATTGTTAAACGTTTTTTCAAACAGTTCTGATACTGCCAATAATTTAAATCCTGTACTTTTACATCAGACAAAGTGGAGAAATAAATATTGTAATACATAGAAAATTCTCTCTGAACATGAATTGAAAGATGCTTGTTTTAAGCGATTAATACAATCCACTTCATCCTTTCATTTACTTCAGCTCAAACAGCCATAAACAGTTTTGGAAAAATTTTGTGTAAAAATTCTTCTTCTACTAAACTGTAACTTCGTTCATCCAACAATTTTTGTTTTACTTTGTTGCTAATTTTTTGAAAGCATTCATTCTTATCTATTTATTAGAGCTTGTTTCTTCTGGAAACTTTACTAAAGGGCTCCATTTCAAAATTTACCCTGTCCCATCAGAAATATGTTTATTTCAATTTATGATACAGTTTTCAGCTGTATGAGATATCCAAGAATAGCTCAAATTTAAAGTTTTCTAAAATGTTTGGTATGAACGAACATTAAGGTGAAACTAAGTGTCAAAATCAGACGCGCAAAATTCTAAACACGTGAATTGAACAGTTCATCGCACAAAGCGTTTTGTGTTAAACCGATACGTAAATATACAATTTGATAATGAGGTGACCAAACTATAGCTGAATATTCGAGGATTAACCGTACACAATGGCCCTTATTCTGCGAGTCGAGTGAGGTGAGATAAGTCGAGTCACCCGAGTCACGCGATTCTGACAGTCGAATGAAGTGACAAAAGTCACCAGGATGAACTTCGATGAACTCTCACCGTATTCTTGCAGTCGAATCTGGGTGACAAGAGTCACTACGCTGTGAGTTTCAAAGTCGGTACCGGTAAAGCAAGTGACAGGAGGAATACAATTAGGAATCCTGTACGATCCTTTCAACTTGAACAAGAATGTTACAACGGGCCTTTGTCCACCGGTAAGCATTTTATTCGAATGAGTGACAGTGGTCTGGACTGCAATGTAGGTAAACTTAATACCTAATTTAAATCAAATAAACAAATCTTACAGTTGATATTTCGCTCCTCAGAAGCGTACTTTGCAAATAAGACCGATCGTTGCAAACGATTCAGAAATATATTAAGGCCAGTAACTTGTAGCGATTTCCAGGATTATCGACATTAATTATTCATACCAACTAACGGCAATTCATACTAACTAACGGCAACGGAACTCGTGATTCGAAAAAAAATACAAGCCGGAATCCGAAAACAAATTCAACACTAAAGATTTATATCGAGAATATTTAAACCTCACTCTCAACCGGCAACATTTCCAAAATTAACCTCTCAACCATCGAGGGGACGGGTATAGCGTGATGGGATAGTCGATGCCTATCACGCAGCCCACCTGGGTTCGATTCCCAACCCCGCACATAGGATCAGAAAGATTTTCTGGTCCGAAGAGGTGAATGACCTTAAGGTGTTAAAACCTCTATAAATATACGAGGTGAATGACCTTAAGGTGTTAAAACCTCTATATATAGAAACAAAAAAAAAAAAAAAAAACCTCACAACCGGCAACATTTCCCACTCGTTTTGACGTTTGGGAAAAGGAATCGTTCGTCACTTGAGGTTCACCATCTCACTCACCATAGAATGAACCTGTCACGTCACCCGAGTCGACTCCTAGAATAGGGTGACTACAGTCATGTGACAGTGAGGTGAGATTTCTCGAGTCACGACACTCGACTCGCAGAATAAGGGCCAATAAAGAGCTTTCGAGCAATTTATATTACGAAAATTTTTAGTGATTCGAAAGATACAATCTAAGAGTTTGGAAGCCTTTGGAATTACGTAATCGCCATTATTCTTGATATCAAGTTTGCTGTCTAAAATAACTCCTAAGTCTTTTACTTTTACCACATTTCTCTCATCACCAAATGAAAGTCCCGTGCCTGTTTGTAGTCAATAATGTACTGCAAATTCTTTTCGAAAGATATTTTCCTAGCCATGTTTTTTATTATATATTATTACTATAATAACAATGAAAAAATAAAACAAAAGAAGATTCTATTACGCTTGATATTGATGGGTAAAATATGTTTACTACAGGAAATCATTCCATGAGAGTGGACTTTATTTTGAGGGATTCATAAACAATTGCCCAAATTTTGCCGTTATCGCTGTGAAAACCGAAGCTTGAAGTGCCGATGATCATTTACCATTTCAAAACATTTCGTCGAGATAGCAGAATGCCTATTGGTGGGGTGAAAAAAAATGCACCCACTCTTGTCCGAGTTGGCTGAACCTTAGGTTGTTAAAATCGCAAAAATAGAACTAACGTCATTTTCTCAGAGATATCTCTGAATGCCGATTTTCACAATGTTTGATTTTCAAAAGGTCTTAGGTTCTGGGATTAACGAGAATTTAAACGGCGATGTCGAAAATGTAAAAATTGTTGTAAATTGACCACCAAACTGTTTAAATTAAAACATGTTAGTTGCTAATTATTCAAATCGATATTGACTTTACCGGACCTCGGATTCCGATTGCGAAAGTATCGAAATAGTTGTCAGAAACTACAAAATCGAACCCACTCATTTTATCATCATCCTACTTTCCGATTCAAAATTACAGCTGAAATTGTGTTCCAAATTTCTAACTGTTTCGGTTAGTAGGTTATGCTAGCTAATGCCCAATCAAACTTTTTTTGTTTTCTTCCAAGAGTTAAAGAAAAATATTTGGAAGAATACCACAATTTTAAGTATGCGAATATGAGTGATATGGGAGAACGATTTCCAAAAGTGAAATACTTATTGTGAAACAATCGAATATTATTGGACCATCTAAAAAATTCTTCCTTTGACACACGTTTTCGACTATCCGAGCACGAAGCTAGTTACTACTAAGGTTACTGTTGTGCGAGAGTGAGATAATGCTGGAAACTCTGAATTAACTGTTACAGACACACATAAAATTAACTAGAATGGAAATTACGGCAATAAGTTATAGCTATTCAATTTACAGATTTAAGTTTTTGGTTATTTATTTCCCACCCAACCCGTTAAGAAGCTACGGTCTTAGTTTAAGCTTTGTGGAATTCTTCCTTCCAGGAGTGGAAAAACCCTTGCTCGATTGGTATATTTTGGGAGGGTGGGCCGAATGTTTTCAGAATCTATAAATTGTCTACATCCTTTCGGGATGGGAAGATTTACTTTCGTGCAATTTGGGAGCAGTACCAGTCGTTCGGGGATGCCGAACATTCTGTTCATTTGCTTTCTTTAGACTTTTAGATAGAAAGTTAGTTGTTCTCTTTTCACAAAAAAAAAATAATGAGAAACCGAATTCCTCGAATAGTTATCAGTGGGACCATAGTGTCTTTGCCGAGTCATAAATTTACCTATAGGTTATGTCTTGGTTTTTTGGTCTGTTTTATAGTACGGTATGTTCACTTTTTTCATAACCTACAAACAATGAAACAGGTGAATAGTGCCGAACGAAAGAACTCAAGCTGATGTGATATCTTTGGTTGACGAATGGGTCAACTACGACCATCTCACCCTAAACCATGTAGGAAGTACGCAAAATGAACACCCCCGAAGCATCAGATAAAAACTGATTGCTTCCGCCGTTTTTTCCAAAATTATAAGCTTTATTGCGAAAAAGTGCTTACAGATGTATTATTCGAAGTAGTGTATTATTCAAAGTAGCTAGCGACAACTTTCTCCCATTTTTCCGGCAATTTTCGGATCCCGGCTCGAAAAAAGGAGTCCTCTTTTGACGCTATCCATGAAGCAATCCATTTTTCCAACTCTTCGAAGGATTGAAAATTTTTTTTATATCGTTCATTTACCCCCGGTTTTAAAAAGGATTGAAATTGTTGATCTCCCAGGCCGTGTGGCATCGAACGGAATAGGTGGAAGTCAGAAGGGGCGACATCTGGGGAGTACGGCGGGTGGGGCAAGACTTCCCATTTCAGCGTTTCCAGGTACTTTTTGACCACTTTTGCGACGTGAGGCCGAGCATTGTCCTGTTGGAGGATGACTTTGTCATGTCGCTCTTAATATTGTGGCCGCTTTTCTTTAGTGCGCGACTAAGGCGCATCAGTTGCGTTCGGTAGCGAGCTCCTGTGATGGTTTCACCCGGTTTTAAGAGCTCGTAGTAAACCACACTGAGCTGATCTCACCAAATATTCGGTTTTGCCTTCGACGAAGTAGCATGCCCGGGCTGTTCCCATGATATTCTGCGTTTAGTACTAATGTATCGAATCCACTTTTTATCACCGGTTACGATTCGATGTAAAAACCCCTTACGATTTAGTCTTTGAAGCAGTTGTTCACTTACAAATAGACGACGCTCGATGTTCCTCGGTTTCAACTCGTACGGCACCCAGTTTCTTTCTTTCTGAATCATGCCCAGGGCCTTGAGACGTTTTGAAATGGCTTGCTGACTCACTCCCAACCATTCGGTAAGCTCTTCTTGGGTTTGACACGAATCTTCATCAAGCAATGTTTCTAGTTGTTCATCTTTGAAGGTTTTTTCTTCACCACCGTGTTTGTCATCGAAATCACCATTTTTAAAACGTAGAAACAACCCCCCGACACGTTCTTTTACTCAGAGCAGCATCACCGTAAGTTACTGAGAGCATTCAATGCGCTTCAGCTGCATTTTTTCGAATTGTAACAGAAAAGTAAAACTTCCCGCAAATGGGCACATAAACAGACATGATCGAGCGTGAATAATACGAAAACAAGAACAACTGTTACTGAAACGGCGATGACAATTCGTTAGGCACTGTACACACTCACTTTAAAGGCATTATCATCTATGTATTTTGATCAGCCTCAGCCAGTACAGCCACCTATCGGAAAACGGCGGAAGCAAAGTTGTACACCAGATAGTCTAATTGGCAAAACTATTTCCAGGGTAGGAGCTGTACATAGTTGCATTCGCATTCCTCGTTAAATACCGATCAAATGTAAAATTAGCTCATGGTGGCTCTCGGTCTTAACAAGACTAAAACAAATCATTTAACAGTCCATTGTTGCGAGAAAAAGTTTTTTCCTTGTTGAAATAATAGTACTACTTTTAAATACGTATTTATCGTAAAACTGTCTGAAGTAAGACTAATAATTGCAACAGAATAATTCTACCAATAATCATTCGACAAGTCATTGCATTATTGTGGTGACCACGCTACTTACTTAAATCAATGCATTTAAAAGTGAAATGAAATTTTGAGAACAATTTAACTTATAGACGGGACTGGAAACTACGACTTATTTATATCCGAGAAAATTGTCATACCAATTGAAATTAGAAAATTGAAACACAGCTCCGGAAGTCAATCAATCGAGCAAAATACCTTGCAGGTTTAAGTACTGCACTGCTGATGAGTGGTTCTGTTTTCAGTCTCGCACCTGTGTCATCATCCCGCAAGAGTACATTCCACACGCCATCATTAATGTTATTTACCTGATACCTTTCAATCGATAAAACTTTGCGGTTCTACCGTAAACTCCATAAACCATAAACTCTGCAAGTTATCGGCCTTTATCTTTGTTTATCTCATGCTGCGAAGAAGTAAGAGCTCGGCACACAGGCCCAAGACTTCTGCTTCAATTGATTTAAAAACTTGACAAAACATTCTTGAAATGTTTCATTATAACAAATTATAAATTAAAAAATATGATTCTTTGAAAATAATAGACTCTACTCAAGGGAGCCCGATTAATAAATTGTTTCTATTGATTTTATAGACAAAAGATTTCAAACGCTTTTTGTTCGAAGGAAGGTTTTGAAAGTCCGTGTCCATCGTCATTCAAAAACTACTGCACCAATTTTTTTTTCAAATTTTGCACACACTTTCTACATATAAAAAACCAGACCCCAACGTTTTATTTTTCGTTGTTTGTTACTTTGGGGAGTTTTTACAGCTTCAAAATGGCGGATTTTTTCGTGAAAAATCGTAGTTTTCACTTTGAACAACAACCAAAAATTAAAAAAAATCAAATAGAAACGTTGAGGTCTAGGAAAACCTCTACCCTAACTATGCTACCTCGATTTGTTCACTTCTGATTAGCCTGCGCTGAGATATAGTAGACACCGCAAATCATGATTTATTAGAAGCGGCTTTAAAAATACCTCTTCACTGAATCATTTCTAAATATTTTTCCACGAAAGAATTACAAAATGTTGTTCGAATGATGCTTTTTGTCATGCAAAACATTTTAATTTATTTTGTTAAACGATAGTTCTGAAAAAAAATCGCTAAAATTATGATTTTTTTCAACCCCTGGTCTACCCAAAGTGGTCGATATAGACCCCTTGGGGTCGATATCCTTTTTGCGGGGGTCGACGTAAACGAAAACTGACTATCGGGGTCGACGAGGTCTAGAAATCGACCCCCTATTGTTTGATATAAGTTATTATTTGAAATATTTATGCTAAAAAGTTGTGTTTATTTGACCATCCACAGAAATTGGTAAGTATTTTACATCAATATTTAAAAAGCAAGAAATTGAATTTTCAAAGTAATTTGTTGATGGGGGTCCGAGGCCTAAGTTAATTTTAGTAAAGGGGTCCATAACCCAAAATAGTTTGGGAACCCCTGATTTAGTCCGATAAGTCTGATTCGGAAAATATGATCGCAGTAGAACGACAAAAAGTAGCAGTAGAAGAAGAAGAAGAAGAAGAAGAAGAAGAAGAAGAAGAAGAAGAAGAAGAAGAAGAAGAGAAGGAGAAATTATTTTTATCAAAAATATAATAAAAGAAGTCCCAAAAATTATAATTATGTGGTGATTCAATACTAAATATGAGAGAAATTCTATTTGTTTTACGTATGAAGATTTGGATCTCGGATTCGAAGGAATTCTATCTATCGAAGGAAAATCGATCTTGCATTCAATAAGGCTGTGTCAAGTTTATGATTATGGAGATTGGATTCCAGATTTGATAGGAATGGCGTAGTCGGTGAGATTGTTTTAATTTTTATTAAATTTTTTTGCACTTTATGGTAAAAACCAATTCTTGAGTTTTCTGTTAATTTCTTGTTGTTATTTCACTATTTATAGAATTAAAAGACGAAGATTCCATCTAATATTATGAATAAAAAATCGATTATTTTCGATTTTCTTCAAAAAATACAATTTTTTTAAATCATAATTTTTGAACCACTCGGCCGATTCTGCTAATTTTTGGATATGTTGTCAATAAATGCCTATAGTTTTTAGGAAAATCACGCTAATATTGTAAAGTTGAAGTTTTGTGTTTAAAAAAGACAATTGTATAACTTTTTTACGGTTTCAGAACAATTCTACCAAATATTACGAAATTCTGAGAGATCGTATATCAGTTGCTCATGGAATTACTGCATATTATATAACAGCGACACCCAATCGAAGTGATAAGCAAACTACGACGACTGTAGCAAGATCACCTAAGTTCTACAAAAAGTGTTTGGGCAACTTTGATTGCATCATAAAAACGATTAAACGCTAAATCGGATTCCAAGCTGTTTCCAGGTCATTCATTTTACAGGGTTGTCAAAGTTCTTCAAAAAATACAGGGCTTGACCGAGGGGGATGACAGTATTGAATTAATTCTGATTTCGAAGTAGAAGTTAGTCTGGCAACGAGAAATTCACTTCAAAGGACTACTATAACGTCGAAATTCTTCGAAATGCTTTTTATTCTTTGTTATTGCAAACAAGAGACGACATATCCACATGCATCTACTTGTTAGTAGCACACATCAGTAGCAGCTAAAAGAAATGATTGACAGTTCAGTAACAGAGTATAATTTGTCTAATTTAATATTTTTTATGTACAAACATATCTTTCTGCCAATTAAATGTGAAATTAACAACAACAATTTATGATAAAAACAAGCTATTCTGACTAGTATGGTTGTTTATAAATAATTGGTCATATTCAACCGATAATTGATGATGGTAATTCAAAGCGCGAATAATTTTCCCAGATGGTTACCAGCTTTAACCGATTAGGTTTTCGATCATGAGTATCTTGAGACCTCACAAGATTCAGATATATATATATATATATATATATATATATATATATATATATATATATATATATATATATATATATATATATATATATATATATATATATATATATATATATATATATATAAGAGAAACTATTTATCGGACAGAACATATCATATATTTTTTTTTCATTATAACGCAGTTAATTTTAATTTATATGATGTTGCTAATCGAAATATTACTTATTACTAACAAATTTATTAATGTACTTTGCTGAATTGCAATCATAAACTAATAAGCTATTAAAAATGGATGGCTTTTCTAAATGTGTTATATACCTATCGATGTCTATCTGAATTTTGCTACTTTGATCCGAAATCTCCAATAAAAATTCGTTATCAAAATAAAAAATGTCAAAATATGAACCAATAATAATGATACCACGTCTTATTGCACCCGTTGGTACATTAATTGGCGCACTATCCAGAGAGTAGTTCTTATTCTTCCCTGTCATGTATTTGAAACCATATACTTTACAAACTTTTAAACTATCTTCTCTCACTAAAATCCATTCTCCTATAACTATATTATTCAGAACATCATTTCCAAATCTTTGTATCGACAAACTTGCTTTCTCTTGTGATTGAAAACGATAAATTCTGTCTGTCGAGCAACGTTCGGTTTGATTCGAAATCATCCATACAAATGTAGATTTTTTTAAATGTACAACCTTCCCGTTGCGGTTTTGAATTTTAAAAATATTGTTCGGCTTCACATTACACGAGTCTTTCACAATAAATTCCGTTCCAGCCTCCGGGCATATTTCGTATCCGTTGTAGACGGTCTCTTCATGTTCCTCATTTTCCAGCAGCTTGAAGCTGGAAATATATTTCCTTATTTATTATGCATTCTATTCACTCATTACATTTATTACTTACAAATTCAGTCTTCTTGCACGTATTCAATTCTTTCGAACATGAATTTATTTCACCGCTTGTCATCAACGATATTGTTGTATGTGTTGTCATAGCAGTAACTATGCAACACAAGCAAATTATTCATGAATATTCTTGTAAAATCTAGATAAATTGATGGTATACCCACGGTGATCTAAAAAGCGAAGCTTACTTTTCATATTCTCATTAAGTGAGGGAAAATGACACATATGAGCCTCAAGCAATGCGAAGCGGAGTAAATTTTCAATTGGTAATTAGGAATTGAATTACTGTCATTCCCCTCGGGCTTGACAGACCATTTGCCCATGTGACACCCATTAGCGAAGTTTCCATGACAACCTAAACTGCCAACCAAGATGTTTTTGAATTGTCATATTTACAGAAAGCTTGTTTGCTTTCTCAAAGAAACACGCTCGTTTCAGGTTCTTTCGATCTGACCTTGCTTAATTTCGGGAAATTGCTTAGAGCTGTTGTTTCAACTAAAATGTTGTTTTTGTTTCCATGATAGAAGTTTTAACATTGTGGTCATTCACCTCTTCGGACCAGAAAAGTATTCCGACCCTATGTGCGGGATTGGGAATCGAACCCAGGTGGGCTGTGTGAAAGACATCGACTTATCCATCACGGACTAAAATGTTGTTGATTTAACTAACATTTCTGTTGATTTTGTCATAACCATTCACGTAAACAAAAATGCTGTATTCAAATGCTGTCACTTGGCGGAAAACGAAGACAACAAAACGCAGAACAAAAATCCTCTTCATTTTACCAGAAACGTTTCGTATTCTAAATTTTCAAAGACAAATAAAGGTCATTTATGGCAGTTACTTAGTGGCCGTTTCATGTAAGTGAAAGTGTGCAGAACAACATAAGAGTTAATTGAAAAACAAGTTTTCCATATACTGAATATATAATAGAATAATATATTTTCGGACACTTCATGTCAATGTACACGCAGAGAAAAATATTGTAAAAATAACGAAATTTCGGTTTCACGCAACGATTTATTATGTTGAAATAGTGACAAAAGAAAATCTGATTTGAAATTGCAAATATTGTTGCTTGAAGCTACAAAACAAGATATTTGATTTTGCTCAGTGCATTAGTTTGTTTCAAGAAATATTTTGTTAAAAATAACAAATATTTTACTTGCGCGTTCCTGTCAATTTCTTTACAAACGATTTCATGGTAAATTTAACGTTCAAAATAAGTTTGAAATGAACTAGCTTTAGATAATGATAATATTATTAGTTCTTTGAATTTATAAACCTGGCAGTTGAAATACCTTATGATCAAAAAGAACCGGAATTTTCATTTTAAAATTCCCGCGCTTGTCCAATCGGTAAACTTTTATTCTCTCAACGTTGGAAACACTTTTATACACATTCTGTCAAATTTTGACGCATATCGTAAAATTAGTTTTTGTTTGACGTCTATACAAAGAAGTTGAAAAATTTTCGTGTGGCGGTTTTTATAATGGATGAAAATTTAGAACAACTTTGAAAATCTGCGTAAAAAAACGCATAACTTCGGAAATCCGCGTAAAATTGAAGAATTTATTTTTTGATTTTAAATGTCTTAGAAATGAAAATGTCTTAGAAATGCATAATTCAGACGGCCTTACGAGGATTGAATAATCTTTTGTTGTGAGAAAGACAAAATGTCTGAAAAAGAATAAAAATAACAGAACAAATTTCAAAATATTTTGTGAAGTAACTCACCAGCCATTCGGTGCGACATCATTCGATTGATATTTATGCGGTTCATCATTTCGGAAAAGGACACGAAAATCAAGTTCCAGAACAAAACAGAAATTCATCGTAGTCGTGAAACGAATAACAGCAACATTCCTTAAAACATCATTCGCTATTCGTTCGAGCTCTAGGAAAAACACAGCAGCCAACGGTAATCTTCTTCCGAAAGACAGATGCATAAAATTAGGCTGCTACCAATTTCCAACCCCAGTTTTCCCTCCAAATTGAATCAATCGAGGCACTCGACGGAGCGACTTTGCGAAGAAGCTGCGTTAATTGAATTCGGTGACATCCTTCCCGGCAAGAATTCTTCTCAGCCCGTAACCGCTTCGGTTGCCGAACGATGGGTGCGTACGCCATCTGTTTTCCTGTGCAGTCGGCAAAGTTTCTAATCTCATCGTTCAGCCGGATATCCAATGTGGGAAAAAAGACTCACGAAATCTACTGAAAGCTAAAACAAACAAGATTTGTTATGTCTCCTCAATCCGCCGATGTCATCCCAAGCGGGATCGACAGTTTCATAGGCGGCTGACGTCTCTCGAAGACAGCCTGTCGTTTCCAGTCGAACACAGTGTTGTAGTGCAAAGGGATTCTGCTTGGAAAAATAATACATCGATAAGGATATTGATCGATTCGAGTAGCGTTGCGCTTCGAATGCGTTCAACGGTTCGACAGCTGAATGACAAGACGAACTTATGTCATTGAAGCAAACGCCTCCGCAACGGATAATTGCTAATGAAGCAAATCAAATCAATTATACCAATTCCAATTACTGGCTTTGTTTCATCTAGACATCAATTGATTAGGAACGGTAGTTTCTGCTAGGGAGACGCGGTCTCCGGATGGAAATTTCTGACTCAAACCTATGAAGAATCAGTACAGCAATCAATACGAAACAAGTGATAAATTCTTAGTTCATTTCATATTGGTTGTGGCATGAGTTGCCTGATTAAGAGTTGTATGGATATGTGCTGAGAAAAGCTGAGCCAGAATACAAACATTTGAAAGGACAAGCAGTCAACATAGAACAGAAATCAAATTATTCCGGACTTCGCCACTGATGTACGTAATTTAGCATCAAAAGACTACGGAAAAAAAATCAGGCCACTGATTTGACATGTTGTCAGCCCAAATAAGAAGATAATTAAAGGCAAAAATGAACCACATTCCCCAACATGTGTCGAAATGGGATGCAGATACGTATGAATTAATTATGGCTCTTGATAAAACCGACCAGAGTTTCCCAGTACACATAAACCAACCCCTACACAAGAAATCGAATCTGAAAACTTTTTCCATGTGATGGCCATCAGAAAGTTTCCATGCCGTAGGACTTTGTGCCGGGAAAGTCGAATAGTATCACCAGAAGATGAGCCGGCAGATATTCCAAAACCACTTCATTATGCGAATGTTCTGCGACTTTGCTGAAGCGACTTGGCACACAGAGGCCGGGCCCTGACCGGAGCAGCGGGTGTTAGTTGGCCTGACGGGCGGGGTGGAAAGTTGAAAACCGGCAACGGAGAAGCGTTCTTGGCTTGCTTGACTTCCGTCTGAGATGTCATCTTTTACACTTCCGGCTACAACGGAGTCCCGCGGTTCGGGACGGACGAAGGACGAGAAAGTTATTAGGCAAAGTTTTAGCAACTCGCTCGGTGCAGGAGAACAGATATCCGAGATTATGCCGGAAGAATAGTTTAATACTGGTTCCAGCAGAGATGGGGAAGTACGGGTGGTTTCCGTTAATTTCCGTTTCTGGTTGATATAGCAAATAGAGCGCAAATGGCGGGGTTGGGTCGTTAAAGAATGTTTTTCGTATGGTTGTGAACGGCTTAAGGGTGTGTTATAGCAAAGCGTAACGGGAAGATTCAACTTGAAACGGTACAAGGCGATAGCTTAGATGCCAAAAAATCCCTGTCTTTAAATAAAACCTCCAACCCACGAGAGTATTTAGAGATTTTACAGAAGCGACACCATTCAGCATTCCCGGAAGAATGCAAAACGATTCGCAACATGTATGAAAAGAAGTCAATTTGGCATCCCATAGGGGAGGCCAAACAATCTGCTAAAACCTTTTATTTTTTAAACAAATATTTATTGGAATATGAGTTAAAATTAAATTATTAAGATTTAAATTGGGTGTTTAGCCACAAGTGGTGACTTTTCAGCCCTATTTTATAAATGACTTGGTTATTACCATGAAGACATCATTTGCTTCCGCAATTCTGAGATTTTTTGTGTAGGGAAAATTGTAAACCTACTTGTATTGTGTGATGGGGGAAAGGAACTTATATACTAACTTACTACCTAATACAGAGAGCGAATCGATTCAATTGAAGATTGCATCGATTTTTGTCGGAATTTGCTTAAAATATTATGTGACATTACATCTAATGGTTCTATATTTGTGAGTCTGTGTAACTCACCCTTGAAAATCATTTTCAGAATTTTATTCTGAATCCTTTGAAGCGTTTTCTTCCTGGTGAAACAACAACTTGCCCAAATTAGTACTGCATAAAGCATGGTCTGAAAATTTGTTTATAAATTAACAATTTGTTTTTTTTTTAGACAGAGCTTAGAATTTCTGTTTATAAGAGGATATAAACATTTAATATATTTATTACACTTTGCTGGATTCCTTTAATGTTATCTTTGAACGTGAGTTTTTTGTCATACGTTAAACCTAAGTATTTAGCTTGAACAGACCATGTCAATTCCACGCCATTCAATTTGAGAATGTGATTATTGATGGTTTAAGAAAAGATGCTCTTGGCTTATGAGGAAAGATAATTAATTGCGTTTTTGCTGCATTTGGTTTAATTTTCCATTTTGACAGATAATCACTGAAAATATTTAAACTTCTTTGTAGGCGACTGCAGATCACTCTTAGATTTCTACCTGTGGCTAACAGACTTGTGTCGTCACAGAATAGCGATTTCTGACAACCAACGGGTAGATTTGGAAGATCAGAAGTGAAAATATTATACAAAATTGGAGCTACGCTCGAACCCTGCGGAACACCTGCTCCTACGGGTTGCAATTCAGATTTTGGTTTCTGAGGTTTCTTAAGAACCTTAGAAAGTTTCCAGAAAGGTTTAGAATATGGTTTAATTTGTTCAACTTCTTTAGCGAAATTTTCATTTCGCAAAAGAGTAAATCTATGTTTAATTTCTTTTTGTAAATCCTTAACTATGTTTTTCATAGCAGGATCACGAGAACGTTGATATTGTCGTCGACGAACATTCTTCAACCGAATGAGCAGTTGAAGATTGTCATCGATGATAGGAGAATTTAATTTAGTTTGAGCTTCGGGAACTGAAAGATTTCTAGCATCGATAATGTAATGATTCAAATTATCAATTTCTCTGTCGATGTCCGCAGAATTTTCTAAAATAGTTTCATGATCCACATGATTTTCAATGTGAGATCTGTAATCCAACCAATTAGCTCTATGATAGTTGAATATAGAACTAGTTGGATTAATTATAGCTTCGTTGGAAAGTCTGAATGTTACAGGAAGATGATCTGAGTCAAAGTCAGCATGTGTAAGCGGTTCACTACAAATGTGACTTTGATCCGTTAGAACCAGATCAATTGTAGAGGGGGTTTTCACGGAAGAGAAACAAGTCGGATTACTGGGATGAAGAACTGTGAAGTAACCAGCTGAGAGTTGATTATGAAGTATTTTACCATTACTGTTATTTTGCCTACAATTCCACTGGACATGCTTAGCATTTAAATCCCCTTTTACGAAAAATTTCGGTCGATATCTTGTGAGTTTTTGCCAATCGCCTGTAATGAAATTTAATTGTTCGCCGGTGCATTGGAATGGCAAATATGCTCCAGCGATGAAATAAATTCCATGAATGGTTTCAACTTCGATTCCCAAGCTTTCAATAACTTTAGTATTGAAAGAAGGTAAAATTCGATGTTTAACTTGCCGTTGGACAAAAATTGCAACTCCACCACCTATTCCAATAAACCTGTCAAATAGATGAACCACATAATGTGGTTTGCTTTTCAATTTGACATTTGGTTTAAGAAAAGTTTCTGTCACAATGGAAATATAGATTTTGTGAACTCTGGCGAAATTATAAAATTCATCTTCACTCGATTTTAAAAATCGAGCATTCCAATTTAAAATATTCAAATAATTATTTAACATCACTGTTAAATTTCAAATTCATTATAATATTATTTGCAAATTGCTGCTAAAACCTTTGAAGATAGAAACAGAAAGGATGCATTCACTCCAGGAAGAACAATGAACCCCTCTGAATCTAGCTCCTTACCCATTGCGAGAGAAACGATACAACATCCTTCAATTTCAGCTCCCCATACACAGATTCAACCATGTATGGAGAACCAAAAACCCGGATACATAGTTGCTTCAATGCGGAACAGTTACATATCAGATGATATGAAGTACCAATCGCATTCACACAAATCACAAGAATAATATTCATCGCGACTTCAAACCATATATTGCAAGCATGCAGAGACCAATCCGACTCAAGACTAACTTCTGAAAAAAATTTCTCATGCCATTTTCCCATATCGTTGTTGCTCGGAAACTGTTGATTATACAGAAACGGGGTCGAAAAATAACTTGCAGAAAATCTACCGCGTGCTCTTAAAAAAAAACTAGTAATGCAAATTATTGGCATTACATTCCTTTTTGTGAAATTTGGTCTTTCTGTTTCAACAGACTTCGCAACCGATTCATAGCGTACAGAATCATTGCCTGGCTAGTACTATGGATCCTACTCACACAAAGAATCCTTCCTGATCGGGGTTCGAATTTACATCAATTTTCATGCACATGTTTCGTGCAAGCAATTGAATGGAAAGTTACTTGAGAGTTCTTCATTATTCAATATACGTTGGAAGCTAAACTAAGCGTTTTGCCTTTCTCTATAGAAAGGTATTAGAACTACTGGAAAAACCGACTTTCGAACGGAGCCTCGGAGACCCATAGTGTTATATACCATTCGACTCAGTTCTACGAGATCGGAAAATGTGTGTGTGTGTGTGGGTGTGGGTGTGTGTGGGTGTGTGTGTGGGTGTGTGTGGGTGTATGCGTGTGTGCACTTTTCGAAGATATTTTTACGCGCTCAATTTTCTCAGAAATGGCTGGACCGTTTTTAACAAATTTGCAAATGCTCGTTTGAAAGCTAACGGCTGTGACTTTTGGTTCCGGAGATATGATTGTATAAGTGACGTAACCGACAAAACGCGTTGTTTTTTACCGTTCTAAAGTATATAAGTTTGCCAAAATTTTGGGATAACCTTTAATTTCGTAAAACGCTATTGTTCAAAAGTTTAAGCACCTCAAAAAAAGTCCCCGTGCAAAAGTTGAGCTAAATCGGATATGGGTAAGGGGTGATGCCCGGCGGTTAAGGTTTGAAAATTTTAGAACTTGAAAAAATCACCATAGGGATTGTTTTTCGAGATGACACTAAATCTCGACGTTTCATGCAATTCCAAGACTTTTGACATCAAAATTATTTTTTCGTTTTCGGAAATTTCACAAACACAAACCAACCCCCAAGAACCCCCCAAGAAACCAACCCCCAAGAATTAAATAAAAAGATAAAATATTTTTTTAAGAAACTGTTTTGAAGAAAGAGAAAGGCATTATCACACCGGATTAAGAACGTTTTTTTTTAAATATACAGTGTTATTTATTGAAAAATCAATGCATTTAAATTTAATGTTACAACGATCATGGTTTCAAACCAGATTTTTGTATCAACGGATATCTATTTCATAGTTCGTTTGACAGACATGTGGTATAAATTTCATCATTTTTACCTTTTTTTATATATATAAAAATAGGTATAGAATTCGGAGGGCCGAATGACATATACCAATCGATTCAGCTCGACGAACTGAGCAAATGTCCGTGTGTGTGTGTGTGTGTGTGTGTGTGTGTGTGTGTGTGTGTGTGTGTGTGTGTGTGTGTGTGTGTGTGTGTGTGTGTGTGTGTGTGTGTGTGTGTGTGTGTGTGTGTGTGTGTGTGTGTGTGTGTGTGTGTGTGTGTGTGTGTGTGTGTGTGTGTGTGTGTGTGTGTGTGTGTGTGTGTGTGTGTGTGTGTGTGGGTGTGTGTGTGTGTGGGTGTGTGTGTGTGTGGGTGTGTGTGTGTGTGGGTGTGTGTGTGTGGGTGTGTGTCTGTATGTGTGGTGTCAACTAAGAGGTCGAGATCTCAGAGATGGCTGGACCGGTTTTGATCAAACTAGTCGCAAATGAAAGGTCTTCCCGTCACCCAAAACGATATTGAATGGTTTTGAGATCGGATGTTTACTTTTTGAGTTATACGAAGTTTTATGTCAAAATTTTCAGTTTTTTTACAGTATCTGTCACAATTGACATTGAAAACAGAATATGTTTTCAGACTTAGATTTGGCACGATAATAGCTATCCAACAAGCCATAGATTGTTAAAATCCGTCCATTTTTAACGGAGATATCGAAATTTTTGTGTAAACGACTTTTCCCCCTATTCCAGCAGTAAGAGTTTTGAGCGCTGTATGACAAATAAATGCTTGGGAGCAACGGAAAACACGATTTTTTATACTGTTACATACAATTGTTTCTAAGTACCAAAAAGACTGTGTACGCTCGTTTTTGGCAACATAATCGTTCGGAAATGACATATATAAACCAGATGATGGCAGAATTTTTTTTAATTATACAGTTTTAAACTACTTACAGCAATAAATGCTGGAAGAACATATCATCCATATACCATTCGAATCAGTTCGTCTTGATCAGAAAATGCGTGTGTGACAAATAATTTCACTCAATTTTCTCGGAAAATTTCTTTTCTACAAATTCAGATTCATACGAAAAATCGTATGCTCCCAAACAAAGTTCCTGAATTATGTTTGGTTCCGACTTCTGGTTCCGGAACTACAGGATGATATGTGAAACGAAATCAAAATTGTGTCTTCTCGTCGATGGCTGATCTAAGAAATCTAAGAATCATCTAAGATTCAAATGAAAAGTTTCAAGATTCTATAAAACATCTTGCTCTTCAGTCAGATCCAACTTTCGGTTTCGGGGATACAGGGTGGTTTGTATAAAAATGTCTATTCCACATAAATTAATCAGGTTTATCGTGTTAGCAGATTTGGATAGTCGATAAAAAATTTCCTTTTTTCAGTATTAGTGGTATTCAGTTTTCGATTTAGAAGGCACCTAAAAATTTAATTCGTGCTATGATTTCTCAAAGATGTCTTCACTGATTTTCAAATATTTTAAAACAAACATAAACTATACAGCTACTCAGGTGAATTCATTTGACTTCGGCCATACCGATTGTAGAATTCCGGTTCCAGTATAAAATTGTTTCTCAAAGCTCAATCGTTTTTTCCAAAAATCCTAATCAAATTTCAGAAACAAAAATTCAAATTAACTTATATATATTATTTTATACATACATACAAAAATTAATTAATTTTATCCAATTATGACTTCCGGTTCTCGAATTACATGATGATGAATTTTTAAAATTCAAACCGATATAGAAAATGGCAATCCCGAAAAGCTGCAAAGTTGGACTCAATACTGTTGTAATTTAATCGTCATATAGCCATACGAATCGGTTTGGATTATGCTGGTTCCTGAATACCGGCTCTGGAAGTACCTTAAATTACCGTAAACTCTAAAGTGGAACTTACATATCATGGCATGTTTAATCGATTATCACACTTCTAGATTCAAATTCGATTGTATTTGCAGTTTCGACATTACAGAGTAATGAGTGATTAAAATCTCAAATTGTCGCTTAAAACGACGGTCATTAAAAAAATGTCATGCAAACTTAAACACCGAAGAATATTCATGCAAAAACACATGCGGATTGATAAAAAAAAGGTATCATCTCACTGCTAGGTGGATTAAACACGTTTTTCTCTGTGTACACACTAAATAAAAAGTCGAATGCTTATTCAAAATTGAATAAATAGTTAGATAAAAAATCAAATTAAATGAAATCTTCGAATTCTAATTCGTTTTACTAATTTTATTTTAAAGGTATCTCTAAAATCCACATTTGGTGTTGAATTGATTTGTGTGAATAAACAAAAATCGGGTGAAATAATTGCCACGCCTTTTTCTAATTTTAAGTTTGATGAATAATAAAATAAAGTGAGTTGCTGATGAAAAATAAACAATACGACAAAAATCAATAAATTTACTTAATGTAACCTTTCTCCTAGAAGTATCCGTTTTCGAGATATTTAGACACGAGATTTATTAAACTCAAAGTTTGTCACCGAATTACACCATTGAAACAAACCTACGGATACAAAAATATTGATTCTAAATTATACATATAACTTGCCATAACTACTAGCTAGAAAATGTCTGAAAATGAAGCAGTAACTTCTTCACTTCCAAATTCACACTAGATGTAGATTTTAGGTTCAAGTTTACAATAAAATTATTTACATAACATTTAAAGGGATACTTCAGCTTAATTTGACTTTTCCACTTAGTTTTTGATTGCTGAAATTAATAAGGTTTTCAAAATCTTCTTCGACACCGTTTCTGTACAATTAATTATTACTATTATTATTATTATATCGTTTATTTCACCTCAACTTTAACCTTATAGGTCGTTAATCAGAGGATTGTAACAGTAAACGGAGCAATTCAACAATCATCAGAGTTTTTGAATTTCTTGTTAAAATATGTCGGGAGTGGCTAGGAGAAAAACTTCTAGGGGAAAAATTGCTATGAGTAAATTTATTGCTTCATACCTGCGATATCATTTTCTAGTGTTCAATGGATCAGTTTTCATCTTTGTTTGAATTCTTGAAAAGAATCAAAAATTGTTTCAACGCTTCAACTACTTATGTTGTCGAAAGACATGAATTGCATTAACGTCAATGTGTTGGAGTCGTCAACTACTTTCAAGTTCTTTTTTATAATTGTATGTTTTAGGTCGATTTTAAGATTTTAAGTCATACTCGAAGTTTTTCGTTTTAGTGTATGAACTTTTCAGATTACTCAATCGATGTTCCATCACTTCTCTTTCCTAGCAATTTTTCTACCAATATCTGTTTCCGAGTTACGACGATTTGAGGAAATTTCATGCAAAAACATATTCGCTATCTTACGAAATCAATCTTGAATCATAATGGCCTCTTTGTCCGTGTGTAGCAAAACGTTTGGCATACTGAAGTCGGGTGCAAAACGTTTGGCATACAACATCGGGGAAAGTCGATCCTGATTTTGTTAATATGTCTGCTGTTGATCTAGTGAAAATTTTTCTGATCCAACGTATTTCATCATAGTTCAAGATAAATTTCGTTGATAATCATTTAATTTTTTTTGTTATGAGCATCATTCTGAGAATTTTTTTTAGAAAAATTCATCAAACGAAAATTTATTGTGTTCAATTTTGGAAATGAATTGAGAATCGGTATTTTTGCTACGTTTTGAAACCCCGTTTTCAACCACCATTAATTTTTGGCCGTAGGGGAAAAAATGAGAAACTGATTATTTCTTTCCAGAAATTAGCAGCCTGTAAAATGTTTTTTTTTCTGAAACAACTTGCTTGGGTATAGCACATAGTTTCACATTGTGTAAACTGTGGCTACGTCCGAATGCCGATCTACTTGGGAAGGAAGGATTGTTAGTGCAATGCATGTTGCTACTAGAAACCGAAGAATCCTCGTGCATCGCAGGGAGAGGTTATTTGTTAGTAAATTTTCGAATAATATTATCATGTCTTAAATATTATGGGTAGCCGGCTACCGAGAATACGTTGCAATTTTATGGTAATTGTCAATACGAAAAACGGAAAATATCTCTAAGACGATATTTCACATTTTTCGTATTGATCGATCGATACAAAATCGATCTCACCGGTATCCTGTTTCTCCTATTCGCATTGCTGTAAACAACGCAAGGTGACACACCACTATTGCAAAATAAAATAAAATGAGCACTCCCAGGTGAGTTTGCTGCAAACCACTTTTAAATTTTAAGCTTGAATCACACGATTGACTTGTAAATTTTCACACATTTCATATTAATCTGATAACATAAATCTGATAACTCCGACAATGATATGCAGATGGCGCTTCGGTCAGTTGACATAGTTTAATTTTGTGCGGATTCGAACATGATACACGAAAAATAAGCATTTTATTAGCTCATTTAAATAAAACTAAATGCGCTTATGAATCTGCTGTAAAGGATTTATAATACCAGAAAAAAAACGGGTGTGTAATATCAGGGACATAACCGAACTACTTGAGTACGAGTAAAACTGACACGCTTCCATCGCACTTTCGAATGCCAATAGTCAGTAGCACCAATAGTGTGTGCCAATAGCACAGAATAGTTTATTTTATGATTTCATTTCTTCACTTCCACCCTAAAGGGCAATTGAAAAGGAACCTATACGCGTTGATGGATGACGAGAAGGATTCAAAGTCACTTTTTTTTTTGGTACGAGCGACCCACAAATCAAGTCTTCCAACTGATTCACTTACTGGCCTAATGCAAGTGCAAGGTAAAAGAATACCCTGGATGCCCACAATTCAATTTTTATCAATTAAAAAATTATTTTCGAAAACTTGCGTCACCGCATAAATTCACAAAGTGCGAAATAAATTAAATCTGAATTCTGCGTTTCAATGGTAGAAACTATCATCTAGTTAAAATTAATTTGTTTATGGTCCTTTTGATTTGAATACAATCGCTGGATGTTTTTCATGTCGAACAAGCTCAAGTTCATTTCCCTTGAATGCAAAGCTTATGGTGCTGAATATTGTTTGAAATAATTGCAAATTTTGATGTAAACTGCTTTTCTAGCTCGTGCCTGATCGCAAAACTGCACACTGTGCGAATACTAGCTAGCTCTAAACGAATGAAAGGCACTCTTTGAATACGGCGTCAATACACTTTTGCAGTCAACAAGGCGGAGATAACGAAAGCAAAATAGAAAACAATAAATGGTCGCTGAACTGCAGAGCAACGTTTTAGTCTTACATCATTTCGAAAAACTTGACCAAAAGCTTTCCCATGCGTACCTGATGCTACGGTAAAATTAGACAATAAGAGGCCATCTATTGATTTGTAAGATTAAGTCTTGTTTAGACGTAGAGCCATCTTGTGTTTGTAAAGATTGTAAAAAAAAACTGACGAGTGCCACTGCAAAATTAAAATGTTTGGGATCGATTTGTTGGTCCTAAAAAGGACCGATTAAATGATTTCGTTCCATGTTTAACAACTTTGTATTCCTCGCTTGTAAAGAATCTGTTGAGTAATGCTGATGCAGTCACACAATCATGGATCTTTCGAATTGCAGATCTAGTTCGAAAATTTTACTTTGCTTGTAATAATACAATAGTACTAACTGTTTCCGAAAATATTGCTATGCTTAGATTTCGAGTTTTTCATTTCTCAAACAACTGATAATTCAATCACATATTGCTGATAATATTATCGAGTACATGAAGCTCATTCTTCCACAGGGTGAAATTTGATAAGGGTGTATTAAGACAAAAATTGTTCCTCTATTCTTCTATTGGACTGCTTTCGGTGTCAGTAGATCGACATTGAATTGGTGTCAGAAAAAATAGCTGATCTCACTCAGACTTCATCGTTTACATAAAAAATGGTTTGAGAAGTCATTGCAATGCTTGCAAATCTGATCAAAAGTGCCGTACAGAATCAAGAAAGGCTACCATACTTTCCAGGAATCCCTCTAGCTAGCATTCAACTTAATGGCTGGACATGATGAAGCGATGAAAATCAAAAGAATTTGATAAGTCTATTTGCCTTAGTTCTTATGTTTCATTCATCCCCTGGTCCGATGATTATTGTACGTTTGAATTGAATGAAAGCGGTAAACTCTTTGACCATATAAATTTCCTCGAGAAGCGTGATGGAGGTAATACTGATGTTGATGATGATTATGGCTCTGATGATAGCTTGCGATAGATGGCACCAATGAGAGTCCGAGTTCGTCTGCTCGATTAACAAGAAGCAATCAAATAGATGGAAAGGGGTTTGACGAGCGATTTAAAATAATTCTACTTCCTTGGTCCGGCAAGCGATTGACTTATGGAGTAGCTATTTAAATGATTTAAAAGATATAAATACAGTTTTTGCAATGACTGAGCGGAAATATATATTGGAGAAGCCAAGTGAAAGAAAAACTAACAGAAAAGATGATTTTTTTGGAAAAAGATACGCTCAGAGACAGGACTCGAACCTTCGTTCTTATGCATTCCGTGCATACGCGCTACCATTTCGCCACTCTTATCTTGCTTTAGCCACACTAAAACTCACAGACATAGTAGCAACGTACATCGAACATGGTCTACATCCTGGCCGTCACCCGACCGATACCTTATATCCAAACATCTTCTCTGTCCATCAAACACTAGTCCTCTCGCTTTATACCTATTTCTCCGATCAAGCATTGAGTAGGAGAGTGTATTTATAATCGCTTGTCACCTTCTTTAATGGTGCCAGTCGCTGGCTGGACATCGTCAGCGACAGACCCCTATGAAGGTTGTATTGATTGTCTGCCCTTTCCTATAAATAGTTCTTAGCAATCTGAAATTTATATAATCACTTGGATTAATTTGCATAATTTTTTTTTCATTTTTACAGGTAAGTCATCGGAAGTCTTTCTTGCAAGAAGAGCAGAGTCGTACTAGTTTTTGTATCGTTAAAAAGTAAGTTTTCGTCTTAGTATCAATATGTTTTCATATGTTAAATTCAAACAAATTAATTGGTTGATTTCTAGACAATTTGTAAACAACACCAAGATTTAAATCAAATGTAATACAAATATACCTTGTCTAATCCCCGATTCACACCTGAGTCGATTCTTTCTTTGATCTTTAAAAGGGAGTTGAAGTCAAATGATCTAATATTGATTAGCTTTATTTCTATAATAGTTGCTATCGTTTTGAATTTTCACCTTCTCTTCAACGCACTAACAATTCAATGGACCATCGGTGAAATATTCGGCACCGTATCGAGTTATCGACACACAGCTTGAAGCAAATCGGATAATTTCTCATGGGATCAACGTCACAGAAAGTCTACCGTTCCGGAAAATGTTCCGTTCGTCGGAAGCACCTTTACGTGTCCCAGCTCCGGAGCTGCCAAGTTCAATTTGGCTCCTAACGAACGACGAAGTCATCGATTTGCTGGCAAATAACTGGAGAACCCTTGCCAGAATCTGATGGATGGATACCTCAAAAGCGTGGCATTGTTGTTCGCTTGTCAAAAGTTTTGATTGGGCCCGATGAAAATACCTTATTCATAAAATCCTCTACAGGGAATAAAAGGTTTCCGAGAAGGAATCGAATCGGTTCCATTCACTGAGAGGAACGTTTTTCATGGATTTTTTCCAGATCGGTTCAAGATATGATTGAAGTAACGATGGTTTAGCACATACCGTTATCAAAAATATATATCGTTTGGGTGAAGGCAGAATATTTTTCTTCCCAAAGACACGGAATGAGGTTCACAAGGGTGAAGCGGATAAACTTTTCAGTCAAATCCGGGGAATTGACAATTCTGATACCACACACGAGTGCGAAGAATTAAAATTTCCCGTAGATGGCAGTATGCCAGTTTCCACAAATTAAAATTTCAACGAAAGGTCATTGGTAGCTATCGGATTTCGTCCTCCTTCAATGTCCAATTGAATCAATTACTACAATTACTGATTGGGTTCATTGAGGTCGGATAAAAAATATTCTTTCGGGTCACCACTCGAAAAGCTGAAATTTTTGCTTAAATCGTTTCGATTGGTAAAGCTCGACTATAAATTATCAACAAAAGTTCTAACATCGATCGACATAAAACTTCAGTTTTTGCAATGACTGGTAGCGCGTATGCACGGAATGCATAAGAAGGCAGATTCAAGTCCTGTCTCTGAGCGTTTTTTTTTTCCAAAAAATCATCTTTTCTATGAGTTTTTCATTCATTTGGATTCTCCAATATATGTTTCCACTCAGTCATTGCAAAAACTGAACTTATTTATGGCTACTTTACATCAAACTAACTGAAATTAATAAATCGTTAAAAACAAAATTTGTTACCCCATTATGCAGCAGAAACTTATCCGATTTGCTTTAAGTAAGCTGTCATTGAGATATTCTTACAATCTTTCTTGATACCAACACAGATGTAACCTGATCGGGCTTGAGTTACTTAGTGATCGGTGCATTGTTTCGAGAGCAATGTTGATTTCCTTTTCTAATTATGAATTACACATATTTCCACAACCTTCTCGGACTGCTAGATATAAATATCAGGTGAAAATCTCTTCGGGATAACTCTTTTCTTGTCATTCAGTTTGCTAGAACGAACAACGTGAAGAAACGAACCTAGTATGACTCGCAGATTTAATCGATGCTACGCAAACCTGTCTCGTGTTAATTTTGAACAATTATTTTATTCCTGATTGTTCGTTTCGTCTAAGACTCATCAGTACGTTAGCTGTTTATTTTGAATTGCTAGCGCGACCAACATAAACCGCTAAGCCAACGAAAAGTTTATGTTATTCGCAATTCTTGTCTCTAAAGAACAATGTCTTAACTGACGTCTAGGACGAAAAAAGATTATTTTTTACTTGTTGGGAAATTTGACTTATTTCAATATGTATTTTAAAGGTTGCATTCCTTTGTTTTAGCGTAATGTGTAATTGTACTAGTTTCAAGTACCGATTGTGTTACTTGGATTTTGTAATATCTGATATCTGTTGGTCGTACACACTTAAATTTTTTAGCTGAGTCTCGGAAAAAAATGCCGAGATTCGCACAGCTGAGGAATCAGTAATCATCTCGGCAAAAATTAAAATTACTGAACTTCTCGGCACTCTCAAATTTGACAAACGTCAAATATTGCCGAAATCGTCAGCAGAAGATTTACTGTTTGTTCAGTTAAACTTTCACTGAGTATTCAGTAACGCAATGAAAAAAAAAGAAATACGAAAAAATAAATTACTGAATCATCAGTAATTAAAATGTTAACCGATTAATTTAGTTCGTGATTTGTCAACATTATAAACAGGCCGTTTGGGATCAAAAATTCATTTTATTTACACTTAAAGGAGACTTACAAATTTGTTGCCGGTAGTGCTAAAGGGCCTCTACCTGAAAACAAGTGGCATAAAATATTTTTAAAAAAAATGTCGGAAGGCTCGCATTCAATACCAATACCAATACCAATACCAATACCATGCAAAGATCATTAAATGTTGACAGTATTCCCGGTCCCGCGGAAATTACTACATCTTTCCAAATTAGATAGCAGTCTCCTTCGCCAAATTCCTCAGACATCACTACTAATAGCGACGCTTCCGGATGCGGCCACTTTGAGTCGAGCTGGAAATATGAAAATAAAAATAGATTTTTATATATTGAGTTAACTTCCTAAAATTCCATGATAACTTCACGACAATAGCAATAAGCAATAGAAGTTGCTTTCTATATAAAAAAGAATGTGTTGCAATCGTACTTACTGAATAGATCGTAGATTCTTACGTCTTCCTTACTAACAATTTCTAAAATATCCATTTTTTCACTAGAAAATTTCACCAGAAAATAACCGCGCAATGCGAAGCGAAAATGTAACGCGGCAAGAAATGACAGCTAGCGTGCTGAATTTCGGCAAAAGCTAGCGCATATTCCGAAATCTCGGCTAACGTAACTGCTGATATCGGCATATCTGTTGATTACTGATAAATTCAGCAAGCAATTATGCCAAATTTCGGCAAAATGAAGCATTTTACCGAAGTATCAGTGAATGCATTTAACGAAGTTCAGAAACATGCGTATTGATTACTGAGTAATCAGCAAAGTTAGGTGTTGCCGATCAGTTTCGGCATTTTATTATGCCGAGCTCAAGAAATGGTTTTAAGTGTGTAAATAGAGATTTCTGTTCACGATTAGCGCCACTAGTGATTTGTTTGTTATGTTTATTGCATGTTAGTCGTGAAAGATTGGTGTTTCCGACAAGCATATATGAAAATTTCGACACTGACGAGTATCCACGGGTATATGCTCTCTCTACTTGGAACTTATGTATTTTGGTTAATTCTTCTTTTTCTTGGAATTTATGTATTTTGGATTATTTCTTAAGAAAATTATATAGAACTTAAATTAAGAATTATTCTAATATAATCATATAATTTTCGATTGCCAAAATCTATAATCTAATTGACACCATTCAGTTATGTTACATGATTATTGTTCCGTTCAATTATAGTTGCTAAAGGCTTAGGCTGATAGATAGTTCATTTTGTTTAACTGCTTCCTGTTTCTTCATAACAAAACTGTGGAGTGAATCCATTTACAAGCCACAGTTTTGCTTGTAAATGGAGATTGCAGTATGTACACGGCCTCATCGACAAATCAATTCATTTTAAACCGTACAATATTGAAGTAATCAAGATAAATGTGTCCATCTACAAATCACCGGTTCTAAATTGGCTTGCTAGTTATAGGAGAATCAAAATCAACAGCTAATTTGTATTTAATATACTCAAGTGAACACGGTGTGCAGCAGACGGAAAATGGCATTCACACACCGCGCACAGAGCAGAAGCGACTATCCAGCGAACGAATGGACAACGATGTAACTTTTAGTTTTATCATCCACTCGTTAGTCAAACTACTGACCTCGCAAGCAAATGTTGACTTAGTTAAAAATGCAAGGAAACATATATGAATTCTGTTTTGTGCGATAGTTCGTACGGTCGAGAGGAAGGCATCATGATAGCAAGCTGTAATTGGCTAGTGAAAACATAGGTCAATTCAAACCCATTTTTCCATGGTATACTATCGAAAACATTAACTGTAATATGAGCATGTAACACTAAATCTCCTCACACATTTCAGACCATGTAAAATATTCAAGATTAAATCTTTCCCACACCTCAGACCACACGCACTTGACAAATTTCCATAAACACGTACTCGACAAATTTCCACTCGACACCATGTCATGAAACCCAGAAACCCACTTGAAATATAAACTTCACCTACATGAAGCAATTAAAATGTCAGCACTTACTTCGACCCAACGAAAACACCGCGTTCATACGACAACAATAAATAAGGAAGCGTCAGCGTCATATTTCAAACATTCTCACCCAAAACAAAACAGCTATGTCATTTCCCGTTTCTTCACGTACCACACCTCTCTCAATCAAGTGCCATACGACATGACCTAGAATAACAGTAACCCAGGAAAACACACTGACTCGAACCGACACTCACGAGAGTTTAACCTGACTACTCTCACCCTCCCCTTTCTGTATCACACTCACACACTTGTCTAGAAACATTACTCACTCTCTCCTACTCAAATCATACAATGGCCGAGACATGTCATTGGTTAAATCAGATTTACGCTGCGCGTTCTAACTCCTCCCTTTCGGATTTTTAGCAATCCATACTGTAAAACTCAATTAGCTAAGTTAGGAGAGGATAGGCTACGAAATGATAAGTCAAACAGAAGTGTTTCTATGTTAAAAGAAGAAATATCCACGGTGAACAAACATACCAAATAACGACGTTATCTCATATGTTTAAGTTAAATGTGCCGAATCGAGTAGTAGTTAAATTATATAAAGCCATCAACAAATGATTGAGTTATAAGAAAAAAAATACGGAGATAAATTTGTATTTTTTAATTGACACCAGCCCCCGTGTGAAGAAGTGAGGCATTTTTTATGCCAAAACGTCTGCTTTCGTTATAGTTTTTTTAATTAAATATACGAATTGGAGAAAGAATTGGGATGAAACTAATTAAATTGTCATTTATAATTTTTTAAATAAAATATACGAATTAGAAAAGGAATTGGGATGAAACTAAATTTCGGTCATGCAAGTATCTGTGATTAGAATGCTGGAATTTTCAACGAATAAAGTCCAAATTTTAGGACAGCCGCTGAGGTTATTTGTCAACTATTGTCAAAATCACTGTTAATTTTTGTTTTGAATATTCAAACAGCAGTTGCTCGAAAAGCTACTTAGAAAACCTGCTCTGAAAACTAACTGCACGAAAAGAACTACTTGGAAATCTGCTCAGAAAATTGTTTGAAAGACTGTTTGGAAAACTACCTGAAAAAAACACTCGAAAAAAATTTCAAAAAAACTACTCGAAAAATTTAGTCCGAACAACCTGCTAGAAAGAATTGATTGTAACAATTGCTCCGAAAAATTGCATAATAATTTTGTGCGAAAAATTCCGAAAGCTGCTGAAAAAAACCCCGTTCATAAAACTGCTTAAAATGCTCCATAATTGGCTCGGAAAAAAATCTCAAAGAAGCTGATTCTGAAAATTATCTAATAAAACTACTTAAAGAACCACTTGAAACTATTGTAATGAGCAGCTCCAGAAACCACTCGAAGAAACTACTCGTATAACTGATCGAAAAAGCTGCGCAAAAAGAACTACTTAAAAAACTGCTTCGAAGAAGAGCTAAAAAAATGCTCGAAAAACTACTTGAAAAAACTGCCCGAATATACTAATCGGAAAAAAATATTCAAAAATCTGTCCGAAAAACTGTGCCGAAAAATCTATTCAAAAAAATTGCTCGGAAGAACTGCTTAAAATAACTTCTCGGAAAAATTGCCCAGAAAACCCGCTTGAAAATTATGTTCGACAAACAGCTTAAGAAAATTACTCGATAAACTGCTCGAAAAAACTGCTTGGAAAACTGCTCAAATTTGAACTGCTTGAAAAAACTACTCAAAAATCTAGTCCGAAAATCTTCTCGGAAGAAATGATTGGAACAACTGCTCAGAAAAATTGCATGGTAATTATGCTCGCTAAACTCCGCTAGAAAAATAAACGCTCATAAAATTGCCCAAAAACACTGCTCCTTGACGATGCTTGAAAACCGGCTCGAAAATATTTCTCAATGAAAACGGTCTAATAAACTGCTTAAAGAACCACTTGGAAACCTTTTCTACGGAACAGTCAGAGAAGTATGCATGAGAAATATTCATTTGTAGAATATTTAATCAATGGCATTGAGTAAAGTGACGTGTTTTTTATGTCGTTTCCCACTAAGCGTTGTTTTAAAAAATCCAACTTAATGCGAAAATATATAAAACAATTTTTTCCGACTTTAATTATATGTGCCACTACTGATCCCGGCATGTTTGCACAGCACATCAAGATCCTAAAAGCCCCACATCCAAATCCGATTTTCGGTCCGCCCGAAGTCAAAGCGTCCGATGTAGGAACCAGTGCATACCAACAGGCAGGCAGCAAACTGGACAGCTTGGTCAATGTTTAGACATCGAACAAGGTCAAGCCTCCAGTACACATGTCCACTTGGTCGCAGCTAATCAAACAACCACCCGACGCCGATAGGTCGTATACATATTTATTGAGCACGACCCTTTCGGATTGCGTTTTGTGTTCGATGTTGCTGGAAAAAGAAACCCTTTCGGGGTTCTGCCACCGCACGAAGGATAGGAATTCAACCGGCACATGCCACAGCCGCTCGCTGACCTCAGCAGATCAGTCGACAGAAAGGTAAAATATTCCCGATTCCAGCTGATTTATTGGGATTAATTCAATAATGGTTAACGATGATAGAATCAAGAACACCAACCCAAAAATAACAACCTCGACGAGATTCGCTATCGTTCGCTCCTTCGAGGATAGTCGAGGGCGATGCTGACTCATAGAGCTGATTTTCGAAGATACCTGCGTTGGAGTTTCCGTCAGGTAAAACTTGACTACTTTGTACAGCTGAACGCTGTAAAACATGATAAGATTTAGGAGCTGGCAAAGCGCTATAAATCTGTTAAAGAGAGGAAACTTGTGAATTTTTATCTATTCTGTGGTATCGGTTTGCCGGGACCATTCACGGGCAGTTTCATCGGAAGGAATTATGGGTTTGAATGGGCAATCAACGAGAACAGCGATTCGGGATTTTTTTTTTCCTTCAGTACGTTTCGTTTGACGAAAACTTGCTCCTCTTGAAAAGTTGGCAATCAATTTCTTTTATTAAATCAATCAAAAGTTAGATGAATGTTGTAGAAACATGGTTTTGAATATAGCAGATGAGTTCAAAGAAAAAGTTTTGTGGGTTGCACACTAAACGTGAGGTAAACAGAAAAAAAGGAAAAAAAATAAAAATTGTATGTGATTTTAATGTGTCATCTTTCTTTACAATCTTTACAAATGCTCTTCGGTTCAATTCAAGTGAAACGAAATATTAATGCAACACCTTTCAGTCTTGGCATTACACTCCTATCTGTGGAATTACCTTTTACCTTTTACCTTTTACCTTTTACCTTTTACCTTTTACCTTTTACCTTTTACCTTTTACCTTTTACCTTTTACCTTTTACCTTTTACCTTTTACCTTTTACCTTTTACCTTTTACCTTTTACCTTTTACCTTTTACCTTTTACCTTTTACCTTTTACCTTTTACCTTTTACCTTTTACCTTTTACCTTTTACCTTTTACCTTTTACCTTTTACCTTTTACCTTTTACCTTTTACCTTTTACCTTTTACCTTTTACCTTTTACCTTTTACCTTTTACCTTTTACCTTTTACCTTTTACCTTTTACCTTTTACCTTTTACCTTTTACCTTTTACCTTTTACCTTTTACCTTTTACCTTTTACCTTTTACCTTTTACCTTTTACCTTTTACCTTTTACCTTTTACCTTTTACCTTTTACCTTTTACCTTTTACCTTTTACCTTTTACCTTTTACCTTTTACCTTTTACCTTTTACCTTTTACCTTTTACCTTTTACCTTTTACCTTTTACCTTTTACCTTTTACCTTTTACCTTTTACCTTTTACCTTTTACCTTTTACCTTTTACCTTTTACCTTTTACCTTTTACCTTTTACCTTTTACCTTTTACCTTTTACCTTTTACCTTTTACCTTTTACCTTTTACCTTTTACCTTTTACCTTTTACCTTTTACCTTTTACCTTTTACCTTTTACCTTTTAGCTTTTAGCTTTTACCTTTTACCTTTTACCTTCTACCTTTTACCTTTTACCTTTTACCTTTTACCTTTTACCTTTTACATTTTACATTTTACCTTTTACCTTTTACCTTTTACCTTTTACCTTTTACCTTTTACCTTTTACCTTTTACCTTTTACCTTTTACCTTTTACCTTTTACCTTTTACCTTTTACCTTTTACCTTTTACCTTTTACCTTTTACCTTTTACCTTTTACCTTTTACCTTTTACCTTTTACCTTTTACCTTTTACCTTTTACCTTTTACCTTTTACCTTTTACCTTTTACCTTTTACCTTTTACCTTTTACCTTTTACCTTTTACCTTTTACCTTTTACCTTTTACCTTTTACCTTTTACCTTTTACCTTTTACCTTTTACCTTTTACCTTTTACCTTTTACCTTTTACCTTTTACCTTTTACCTTTTACCTTTTACCTTTTACCTTTTACCTTTTACCTTTTACCTTTTACCTTTTACCTTTTACCTTTTACCTTTTACCTTTTACCTTTTACCTTTTACCTTTTACCTTTTACCTTTTACCTTTTACCTTTTACCTTTTACCTTTTACCTTTTACCTTTTACCTTTTACCTTTTACCTTTTACCTTTTACCTTTTACCTTTTACCTTTTACCTTTTACCTTTTACCTTTTACCTTTTACCTTTTACCTTTTACCTTTTACCTTTTACCTTTTACCTTTTACCTTTTACCTTTTACCTTTTACCTTTTACCTTTTACCTTTTACCTTTTACCTTTTACCTTTTACCTTTTACCTTTTACCTTTTACCTTTTACCTTTTACCTTTTACCTTTTACCTTTTACCTTTTACCTTTTACCTTTTACCTTATTTTTTGAACGAAAACACATAAGAATGTATTTAATTCGCAATCATTCCAGCGCCACTCTTACATTTTAATACCACTTTTGTAGAACGATTTATCATTTGACTCAAAATAGGCTAAAATTTCAGCGACAACCTCTTCATTCGTGCGAAATTTCTTACCGGCGAGCATTTTATTAGGTCTGCGAATGGCCAGTAGTCGCAGGGAGCCAAATCTGGTGAATACGGTGTATGTGTGAGCAATTCGAAGTTCAATTCATGTAGTTTTGTCAATGTTTTGGTTGACTTGCGACACGTTGCGTTATCTTGATGGAACAAAATTTTTTTCTTTGCCATATGCGGTCGTTTCTTTGCAATTTCAGCCTTCAAACGCTCCAATAACGCTAAATAATATTCAGTGTTAATGGTATTTCGTTTCTCAAGACAGTCGATAAATATTACACGACACACATCGAGGCCATAACCTTTCCAGTCGATTGTTGTGCTTTCGGACGCTTTGGACGAAGTTCGTCAGTTGCTGTCTACTCAGATGACGATCGTTTTGGTTCCGAAGTGAAGTGATGAATCCATGTTTCATCCATTGTCACATATCGACACAAAAATTACGGTTTGTTACGTTTAAACTAAACACGTTCTTTTGATATCTTTACGATGTCAGCTAACTCACGCATTTTCACTTTTCGATTATTCAAAACGATTTTGTATTTTTTTTATGTTTTCTGGTATTACCTCTTCATTTGGATGTCCACTGCGTTCTGCATCATCGGTGTCTCTACGACCACGTCAGCCAACCAAAGTTTTATTTTAGTTTCTGATGGAGCGGAGTCTCCATAACACTTTTCAAGACATTGCTTCGCTTGACCGGTATTTTTTCATCAAGAAGCAGTGTAAAATTGAAATACGAAATTAAAATTCCATTGTTCTGAAAATAACAAAAAAAGTATCATCAATCTTAGCCCAATAACTCACAAACTAATGAATATCATAAAAATTTTAACAGCTGTGTTTTTTTGAAAAAATGTGACTGCAACAAAACTAGCGCCATCTATGTGTTTGACCCGAGACTTTTCAGCCCATGTGTTAGATAGGTGGAGTTTTCCCGCACAGGGACATGGTTCTTCGAATAATTCACTTGTTAGTGGCAAACGGCAGATCATGCACACGCATTTCTCTAGTATCATTATCTGGTAGGCAGTAATTTATGTTATCGTGTTACACAACGCTACTGGTTTTGTTCAGTTGAAGCATATGCACCTGTTTTAGATCAAGATGGCTAGCACTTTATGCAAAGTTTCAAATTTTTGTGTCGAGGGTCGAACAAAGACAGGATTTTTTTTAACACAAAGTGAACATATTTTTTCGCAGTGACCTTGATGACAGTGGCTTTTGTTCGTTAGGTTTGCTTATTTAGATATTGTATTTTTGTTCATTCCATATCGACTGAGTTGGACGAAGATAGAAAGTGAACTGAACAATTATCGATTAAAATTTCTTTCTATCATCTTGGGTCAGCAATCATGGAAATTTTTATTGATTTCCATGGTTTTTCCAACTTTTACTTACGCATGTCAAACATACCTATGGACTCCCATTGTTGGCAGTGGAGCTTATTTACTTTCGATTTAGAAACGAATGTCTAGGAGCGAAACATTCTCTGATCTGAAAAAAACTTTTTACAATTACAAATCTCATCGTCGGTTGTGAAACCGATTTCTACAGTGAATGCTGTTCGAGATATTAGGAATGTATTTGTTAAATTTATTCTTTGTGTGGAAAAAGGTAGAGTAAAAGGTTTTTTGTAGTATTTAGATTGATTTTCTCATCAATAATTGAATTCCTAACAATGAAAGGTAATCATAAAAAACTGCAAGAGTAGGGAATCATGAAAGTTGCCTCACTTTAGTAGCTTTCTCTTCTTTGTTGTGCAATGCTAGAAAGATGACAAAGCTATTTAACAGCACTGGTTAGAAGGACTTTCTAACATCTACTGATTAAAATTATAGTAGACGCTTCGATGAAAGTTATGTATTATCGCAGTATGCTTGATTCTTGGTAACGAGCCTAACGAGTAGCATTGGAAATTTGCAATCAACGTACATCAAAGGAAGAAATACTTTGGAACAATTGCCAACAAGAGTACTGAAACAATAACTGCTCTCAGTATTCAGTTGTACATTTCAAGCCCCTGAAAGTAGTGAAAAGTTGGCATAGCATCGAGTCTTAATGCTCTTTCTGGCAGCGATAAGTTATTCGAAAAGATCAATCATATTTCCCGCTTCATCCAATTACTGCGAACGTTCATTCAAGAGTCAATCTAAACCGAGTTTTTATTTTCTGCCGGCAAACTTGTTTTCTCCCAGTTGGATCCTTTTTTTTACGAAGCGGAAAAAATGAAAAATATTATTCCCCACTCGCACACAAAATTAGCTGCATTCACTCCTGCCCGTTGTCCACTGCTTTGGCGCATATTTTTCCTACATAACCGGGATCCTTCGTGTTTGCTTATTTTCCCAGCAGTCCGACCGTTGACTGTTGAAGATGCGGAACGCTCTCAGTTAGCAATCCTGCAGAACCCCATTGCCAAAGCGGTGCGACCTGTTATGAAAAGCCTCTTCAAATGGCCGTAAAGTGGCACCCGACCGGCAGGGATGAATGGTTCAAAATGAAAACTGGACCCAGGAATCCGGTGCGAAGGAACGTGAAGGAGCAAAATGCAAATTCCGGGACAGTTGCGTCGAGTGCGACTATCTACCAAAGGAGAGAACCAGTGAGAAAGAGATAGAGAGAGAGCGAGAAGAAATGACGAAATTGTGTGGGTCGTAAAAAGTTGTTTTTTATGTCGATCACTGGTGCAGATAATTGGAATGTTTCGTTTTGTCGGCAATCCATCCGACTGACGGAGAGATGATGGAACGTTTCTCATTTTTCACTTCTTTAGTGGTGCTAAAGGGAGCTCTTGGTTGCACTTCAACGAGGCACTAGTTTTTTATTTCTTGGAGACGGGTCGCCATTTACTGGAAAAAGGACGGCTGCATTTACCTCCAAGGCAATCCCAACGCGGCGTGTCGCCATAAATGTGCTGACTGGGATATTTTTACGCAGGATTCAATTGCGTTTATACGATGCTGCTAAGGTCCTTTATTTGTTTTCACCAGCGCCGAGTGTACAGGAATGAGTCCTGTTTGAGATTGGTATACCGTGGAGTTACTTTACAGCCAACGGGAAAGTCGGCTGAACGTGTTTCGTTACGAGACGCGTACTAATGTTTAAGAGTTCTGCTTAAACTACTTCGTACATTTAGAGTATGTGGTGCCACCAGAGGATCAAAGAGTTTATAACGAGTTGTTCACGACATCATCAAAGTGCCACATATTCCTACCCAACTATTATGGCCCGAGTGGGTGAAAACGGCACTTGTGTCTGCTTTTTTGTACGGAAAGAAAATATCCTTTTTATAGCTTCTTGGTCACTCAGTACAGATAAACAGAATTTCAACTTTTTTATCATAGTTAATCATTCTCTTTACATCTCTCTCGTGTGGTATTTTCGTCTGTTTTATCCGCAGCAATTTCACATTATGTGGTCAATTCCGTGACTGCATCATAAGCATAATTTCGGTTTACCGTTTTCTTTGTTTGGCGTCGAATTAACCACACTGGTTGGGTTTACTACTGTTTGGCAAAAGGGTGTTTATTGCATTTGTATCTTGGGGCAATGCAGTCTAACAAAAAAAAACGCATACACGTCTGCATGTTGCCAATAGCCACAAATCCTCTGAAGCAGAATACCCTTCTTTCTGTATACCAACTTAATGGATAAGCTGTCGGTGGTAGCAAAAAATCATGCTTGTAATGATATAGGTTTATGTTTTTTGGTAGTTCGACGCGTAATAGCCATTACTGACTTTAAACGGAAAAATAAATCATCAAAACTAAGGAAAGGAGATATGAGGAATAGACACCTTTTGGAAAAGATCGTTAGTTTTAGTCATTTAGGGGTTACCCAAATTTTGTGCTAGGGCACATAACCGTTTTTATTATTTTTACGTTTCTTCTTTGACTCATCAGTGCAGAGCAGTTCAAATTGAACTGCTTAGTGCTAAACTTTTGCCCTAGCACAAAATTTGGCTAACCCCTAAATGACCAAACCTGCATCGGCCAGAAATAGTCGAAAACACGTTTTCGTTCGGCACGTCAGAAAAGACATTGCACTCCGTTGCAAAAAAAAGTGTTCTGTAAATAGCAGAAACTTTACGTCTGCTTAGCGGATCAAATTGAACTGCCGAGTTTAGCACTAAGCAGTTCAATTTGAACTGCTCTGCACTGATGATTCAAAGACGAAACGTAAAAATAATCGTTAGTTTTAGTCTTTTTATTGTATTGCTTTGGCTGAAATTAATATCCTCTGTAAATATTCAACTTGTTGGTTCGTTTTTGCTCTATCTAAAGAATAAAGAATTGCTAAAAAAAACCATTCGACTCAGCTCGAGATTGGAAAATATTTGCTTATATGCAACTTTCGACGCTTCATTTTTCCGGAGATTGTTGAACCGATTTCAATCATCTGAAGCTACTGTTGAGTTACTCATCAAGTTCAACAAGCAAAAGGCAACATTTCCTCTTCTGGAGATACAATTGTAAAAATGACGTAATCGACGCAAAATTTTCTCCGAGACTCGACCGATTTCGACGTTTCAAGGTTACGGTATGGTTCCAGATCACGCTCAAATGATTCATGGTGGCCGCTTTCGGCGACATAATTCTATGAATTACGTAAATGGCAAAGCGCATTCCTCTGGATTCGTACATTTTTCGCATAAACAACTCATTTTTTGGAATCAATGAGAATCGATAAGTAAAACACTTTCTTTGTCCTTCTGTTCACCTGGACGAGAATAAATGATAAAATCTGATCGCCGTTAGAATAAACTGGACGTTGGGATTGGAAAATTTTTAATGCATATTGCTAATTGGAGAATTATTATCTTTTTCTACAAGAAACATTCAAAATGCAGATAAATTTTTCGAATTGGCCAAACAGTTTTGTAGGCCTTTTGCGTCAAACAAAAGGGCAATTATTATCAGAAATACTCAACCGCAGAATCATCGCATTTCGTCCATTTTGAGCCAACGAAAACCCTTTTGTAATCCAGTTAGTGGTGTAATGATGACTTTCTCATACTACTTATACCTTAAGAAACGTCACTAGGAGATTCTATCAAGATTTTATCTTTGGAATTTGAATAAAATTAAAAATTTTTCTCTGGGTATAAAGTTAATATAGATCTAAATTTGGAAACCATGCACGCTATACAAAATTGAACAAAGCACGCTGTGTGCTAGGTGGTGGTGTTTTCTTCTTCCGTACCAGTACGTACCGATGCGTACCGGTTTTGCGTCATTTTGTATGACAGCTTGCAAGCTTTCATACTCATCGCCCAATAATATCTGGATCTGGATGAAATTACAACGCACCTTTTAAAAAACCGAGAGCTTTAATTTGAAGCATGATTTGTGGAAATCGGTTTAACCGTTGCTGAAAAATCGAAGTGAGTTCCGATTTTAGAGCTTTTCTTCACTGTTACCGGTGCGTTTGAAAGCAGAAACCGGGCAGTAGTTGTTTCGAAGTAGATTTATATATCCACCAACTAACAAGGTCTACCAACTAGATGAATTTAAAAGTGAATTTTATAATAATGTGCACTTCGTTTTGCCGTCGCTTATGAAAAAAAAACACATGAAATTGAATTTTTTTTTCTAATCGCGCTTTAATTCCGGAACCGGCAGTCGGATCTGGATCAATAGTTCAGGGATTTTTTTAAAGAATTTCAAGACCTTTCATTTGCATCATAGTTTGTCAAAATCGGTTAAGAAATTTCCGAGAAAATTGAATGCGCATTTTCTTATAGATTTGAACATATTGCCTTGTAATTCCGGAACCGAAAGTCGAAATAAATCGAATTAGAATTCAATATCGATCTATGGACCCATTAGATCTTTCGTTTAATTCTAAAATTGTGAAAATCGGTTCAGTCATCTCTGAGAAAATCGAATGACATTATTTGTCAAATACACACATACATACATACATACACACACAGACATTTACTCAGTTTGTTGAGCTGAGTCGAATGGTATATGATATTCGACCCTCCGCGCCCTGGTTCAAAAGTCGGTTTGTAAAGTGATTATATAGCCTTTCTATATAAGAAAGGTAAAAAGTGGGTGGATAATGTCAGTGACATAACTGGAAGTTGTGAAAACGAATAAAACTGACATGCTTTTTCCACACATCTCAATATCGATAACTGATTTGATTGATTGTGTGAATTTTGCAAACTTTCAATACTTCACTTGCATGATTGTAACGGTACAATTATATAACAAAATACACGAGATGTTTTAATTCTTTAAAAATTGAAAAATCCGTTTTTAGCCATTTAGAGTTTGCAAATTTAAGTTTGAAATTAATATGATATTAATTTCAATAACTTACATATAAAACCTGTCTCGAAAATACAAATTGTTCAGCGATTTGATAGAACATCCGCAAACCGAATGCCGTCATCTAAAATTTTATTAATTCTAAAATAAAATTTGTTAATATACACTCGCCAAGCGTGGCCAAAAAGTATCAATAAATATTTCAAAAATTTATGAGATATGTTAAAATATTATTCACTCATATATCAACAACTTATAAGCCAATTAAATTAAAAAAAACCTATTCCTAATCCACCTAGTGGTGTGATAATGCCTTTCTCTTTCATCGAAACAGTCTCATTAAGAAAAATTTTTCGCCTTTTGACTAAGATGATTTCTGACGAAAATTTGGGATTATGTTTAACACCAATTAATCCAGATTTATTCGAGTAGTTGCAAAAGCGTGCTTCAGGGTTTATGCCGGCATTATTTCTCAAACCAAGCGCTTAACATTGAGCAAAGTGATAATAATCTAAAAAGACCTCTGCCTCATCCACTTAGTGGAATATCAATAGATCTAGAAAAATGCATGCCAAAAGTCTTAAAATTGCATAAAAGGATTTAGAGTAATCTCGAAAAAAACTTCCTTAAACTTTTGATAAATACCGCTGTACGGAATTAGAGGAAATTCCAAAATATTGGCATCCTTGTATATAGAAAAAACGGTAAAAAAACAACGTGTTTTGTCGGTTGTCATTATACCTCAGGAACCAAAAGTCACAGCATTTTGATCTTTGAACTCGATGAATGGCCTAACAGTAGCTTTCAAATGAGCCTAAGCTCGTTGAAATCGGTTTAGCCATCTCAATTCGTTAAAAGCTGCACATACATGCACACGCATAAATACACATACATACAGACATTTTCCGATCTCGTCGAGCTGAGCCGAATGGTATATAACACTATGGGTCTTTGAGAGAGTAACACTATGGATCTTTCTATAGAGAAAGGCGAACAGATCTTGAATTTGTATTAGTACATTCAGCTAACCAGAGACCATTTGATTGAAACAGGAAATGAAAATTATAGAATTATAGTACTCAAGAGAGATCGAGGATGTGTAGATATAAAACGGAAAGGTGGGACCAGATATAGTTAGTGTCTATTTTATTAGTGAACAAAATATGTCACTCAATTATTGAAAATATTCCGTATTTCTGGGTGTGAGTTTTGCACGATACGCTTTGTGCGATGATTCGCTCAATTCATGCATTATTTTGGCACTGAATATCACCATAATGCTTGTTCATACCAAAAATTTAAGAAAAGTTTAATTTTGAGTTATTTGTGATTATCGTGAACTACTGAAAATATTATCCTAAAATGCTGACCATATTCTCGTGTCAGGTCCGGTTATAACATTTTGCATTCGTCTGTTTTTGGCTCCACTGCTATGCGAAATATGCAAGCCAGTTATCCCAAATAAACACCGAACACCATGCTCGCGGAAGTTCTGTTCTCCTACCGAAGTCTCAAGGTATGTTCAAACACAAACTCATACATTTGTACACGAACGGGTGCACATGTTCGGTGGTACAATCGAACGCCATGCACGTACATCATGTATGGACTCGATGTTCGCCTAGACAAGTATATCTGCAATATCTAGAAATGAGTTTTCAAGTGAGAACATGAAAAATGTCCTTTCTGAATTACAATTTACTTCACTTTTTACCTTTTGAATGTTTTATGTATGAACTATCGATTAAATTTACAACCTCAAGCACTCAAGCCCTTCAGTATCTTCTAAATAATATAATAAAAATTCTCGGCAGATTTCGGGATGAAAGTTTTATTGGTTGTTGTGACGCATTAATAAAAATTTGGATCTTTATAGTAAAAGATCCAAAAGAGTGTAAAAAACGGCACCGGCTTCGAAACAAGATTAAACAAATTCGAAATACTATTGCTTGAAATTTTTCATTACCAAAATATATAAATAAACGGCAGAACTGAACTCTGAACCCAACTCTGATTACTGCCGAGCTTGCTTTGTTTTTGATTAGTTCTGTGTTTCTTTAATAACTGGTTCAACTGCACCTAACATGTCCCTGGTGTACGTACACGCTGTACGTGCACGGAAACTCGTACCAGCGTACGTACTGTGGTCGTTCGTGTACGGTGTTCGAGACAAACATGATCATGGATCATGATCGTAGTTTGAGGTTGGCTATGTGCTTGAAATTTCGTGCATAGATACACACGTGCCGATGTTCATGGTTAAACTCATGAAAACGAAATCTTTCTCTTAGAACTTTTTCGGCTTTGAAAAGAGCCATATAGGTCGCTAGTGTAGGTAATGAGAGGTGCTAATCTAGATCATCCAACACTGATCAATGCGTTAAGAAATAAAGTAAGTGATTAAACGAACTTGGATAAATGTCAAAATACGAAGCACAGTAGTTCGGTTTTACAAAAATGTTTTTGTTTTGTCCTATTTTTAAAAGCTACGTGACGTCGTACGATTAAATGATCTGTGTTAAATAAGCTATCTTTGTATTAAAATGGTATTCGCGTGGCTCTTATTATCAAGGGTAATTCAAAAATTATTTTCCGAATATATAAAGATAGAGCATTGCAATCTTTTATCCAGCAGCTTGTTAAAGACATCATTGTGATGTCACAAATCACGAATCAAGCTGATCATACTTCATCGGGAGCGACAGTCTGTCCAAAAACCTGTTTTAATCCACCTAGTGGTGTAATGATGCCTTTCTCATATCAATTATACTATCAAGTAAAATACTGTTGTATTCTTCAAAATAATTTTCTTCGATTCTCAAAAGAATAACCAAAATCGGTTTGTTTGACCGTCTACTGATAAAAAACTATCAATTGGAGAAGATTTGAGGTCGATTTAGAAAACTTTTTACGGTTTTTCACCCTTTTCAGTTATGGTATAAAAATTTTAACACGCTTTACCCTATATTTCCGGATCCGGATGAAATTCAGGAATTTCGTATGGGACCACAAAACCTTTCATTTGAATCTAAGTTTGTGAAAATCGGTTCAGCCGTCTCCAAGAAAAGTTAGTGCAAAAAATGTTACATACACACATACGCACATACACACACATAACCTATTTTTGAATTTGTTTTTCTCGTAGTTTTAGATAGAAAATGCTACACGATTCACCAAAAATATATACGAATATATTCGGATATAATTCTACTAAGCATTGTTTTGTTGTTTATCAACTGAAAGGTATAGCCGAGTTTTGTCCGTTCATTATCTTTTATGATGTCAATACTCTGTGAGCCAGCACATAAAAGCATTCTTAGGTTGCTGTCAAAGTGAAAGCGTCACGCGTAGCGTCGAGGCGCGTGTCCGAGCTAGTTGCACATGATTGCTGATTCCGCGCTCACTCTGACATCAACCTTAGTTTCTTTTTGCCTTTCTCATATAGAAAGGTTATGCAATCACTGTGAAAACCGACTTTTAAAACGAGGCCCGGAGAGCCGAGTGTCATATACCATTCGACTCAATTCGTCGAGTACGCGAAATGTCTGTGTGTAAGTGTGTGTGTGTGTGTGTATGTGCGTATGTGTGTATGTAACGTTTTTTGCACTAACTTTTCTCGGAGATAGCTGAACCGATTTTCACAAACTTAGATTCAAACGAAAGGTCTTGAGGTCCCACATAAAATTCCTGAATATTATTTGGATCCGACTTCCGGTTCCGGAATTATGGGGTAAAATGTGCAAAAAACAGAAAATATGTGTTCTATTTTTTCTCATAGATGGCGCGATTGATTTTCACAAACTTAGATTCAAATGAAAGGTCCTGTTGTCCCGAAATTCCTGGATTTCATGCGAATCCGACTTCCGGATCCGGAAATATAGAGTAAAGTGTGTTAAAAATTGTATACCATCACTGAAAATGGGGAAAAACCTTAAAAAAAATTTTAAATCGACCTCAAATCTTTTCCAATTGATAGTTTTTATCAGTAGACGGTCAAACAAACCGATCTCGGTTATTCTTTCAAGAGTCGCAGAGAATTATTTTGTAGAATACCACAGTATTATATATGATAGTATGATTCATATGAGAAAGGCATCATTACACCACTAGGTGGATTAAAACAGTTTTTTTTTAGTTTGTAATTATTGAATGAATATTTTTTCAGAATCAAGAAAGCATTTAAAGTAGTCTATGTTTTTCGATGTCTGTTTTTCGTCGTCCAAATAATAGATTATAAAAATGATGACATTAACACTTGATTTAGAAGGTTCAAAGTGACATCCGGAAACAGAAGACTGATGTTAGAAATACATTTATTAATTAACGAATTTTCTGACCATGATCAGTTTACATGGAACAAGTCTTATTGCTCTTGATTTGGATCCTTCTAATCATGAAATCAAGAACAATTATTATGACTTCAGGGGAACATAAAATGAGTTATTAATCATGAGAACAATAACGTATTTCTTTCATTATATCACAACTCTTGAATATAAGTCCAAACTAAAACCTTGCGTTATCATAACATCTACCAACAAATGATAAGCCTGCAACTTTCTTTCCACATACCTAGAAAAATTATGTAGATTTACGTCTTCTGAAACCGACATATTCAAGTATCATAAATGACTCATTTTTGCATTCTAACCTATTTTTAAGAGCAAATATACGTCAACTTTTGCACCTGCTTGTAAGAATAGGTAAGTTTAAAACATATTCAAATAATTCTTGTAAAATACAGTCATTTTGCCGTTTTTTTTTATTTAAAAGATATTTTATTCAGGCCGTACAAGCTTTACGTGGCCGATTTAGCTGAGTTTTTAAATTTCTTCCACTTTTCTTTTTCGATAGAGAGAATCTCTTTGTATTGGGACATGGTTTTGCGAAAATAAGTATCGATGACGCTTGAGGGAAGATCATACACACGCACTTCTATAGCACTATCTTCCATATATACTGGAATGTTGTTGATATTTTCATGCTCCACATAGTGCACATTATTATTGTCTTTAGAGAAATTGAATTGCATCCAACTCTTTTTAGAACTGGATATAAACAACATTATTGGTCTTATTGCATTGAAGTAAATGCACACGTTTAATGTCAAGATGCATTTGCTCCTTAAGAAAACCTTCAAGTTTACGTATCGAAGGTCGAATTTTGCACTGTCTGAAGTCAACAATAATTGTATTCTTTCGAACCGGCGCACAGTGATGCCAAGGTGGCAGAAATTCAAAAAATAATTTTTTTTTCCTGCACTGTATTAATTTTTTTGAATTCTCAGATAAGTGAAGGATTACAGTTAAGTATAAAAATTTTTGAATAAGAAATAATCTCTCCATATCCTCTCAAAGATAGGGTATTGTAAACTTTCTTTTCATCCTTCCATACAAAATATATGGCGCAATGACGATGTTTTGCGATTAGAGTTCTATATAGGTAGGAAAAGGCTGCCACTGTTGAATAATATTTTATTTTATAGCATTTTTTCTCTACTTTTCAGAAACTACTATGCGATTCTGCACATGTCTGCACCTTAAAGGTTATTTTCAATAGTTTGCGGGGTCGACAACACACAGATACAAGGGCTTTTGTAACTGAAGTCGGTGTCAGTAAAATTTAAAAAAACGGCTTTATGATACGTGAAATCAAAATATTTATAACATACATAACAAAAAAATATAAATGTCGGTATATGAATCTATTTATAATATATCAGGCGTTGGAATAAATTATTAAAGTTTCATGATTTTTAGTGAGAGTATCATTGCAGTACCGTTTTTCAAAGCATAGTCCAGCGTTATATACCACCACCAAGACTCGGATACCACGTTTGAAAAATTACATTTCCTCAGATTCGACAAACGAATCGATCCAATTTTTGGTGGTGTCGTAGTTTTTGACACTAACCTGAAAAGTTATGCGCCATGGATTTGAGCAAACGGCTACTGTATGGAACAATGTCTGATAAAGAATGGCGAACTTTTCATTGCAGCTATTATAAAAAAAAGCTTTAACAACTTTCGAAGCATGCAGTCTTGCATTGTCATGAAGAAAAAATACTATGCCATGAAGATCTTCATATTGCGTCCGCTTTCCATGCAATGCTCTGTCCAAACGCATTTGAGTAGCTCATGATAAATACCGCCCAGTTGATCCCACCACATGCACTTTTTCTGTTCTCCGGAACTTTCTTGTAGTCCATATAAAAATTTTCAAATTTGAACCACGAAAATCACTTTATGCACTTATTGTTTTCGTCATTTTTCATTTCACATAGTTTATTAAGATACTTTAACTTAGTAAAAATCCCCTATTATTAGTAAAGCGGTAGTATTCACCCAAATTTTATTGTGTTTGTGTTCTTTCATAAAGTCGAAGAAAGAAAATGCGGATCATTTTCCAAAAATTAGAATTTTTGTTGAAAACAAAAAAAAACTTTTTTGATTGTTACTCTCCCATCTTCAGTCATAGTGTAATAAAGTACATCAGTTGTATGTTACAGCATATTAGAAAATAAAAATATTAAGATAAGTTCTTCTGGAGAAAATTGATATTTTCAAAATATAAGGAAAAAATTTTTTTCTCTGTGTATACATTTTCCACACAGGTTCAATAATTATTTGAAACATTAGTTAAAGCTCCTAATCAATCACTAAGTAAATAAAAATACACAAGTTAATTTATTAAAAAGAAGTCGTCATTTTCCAGTCCATAGCGAACGGTGCATCATGTCATGTCACATTCACAAACATTTTTCCACACGTTATCAAGATGGAAATATATTCAAATACCTCAAATTATTAATAAAAAACCATCCAGCTGACGTTTATCAACGTATTTATGGTTTTTGCCAACTTTTGTATGGAGAGGCATCACTGTGCGGCGGTAGCTTTTGTTCGTTTGGTTAACTCATTTCGAGATCGTTCTATTGTTCACTACACAATACTATACTTGGTTTCTTCTGTCCCGAACGTAAGCGGTTTTGGTTTACCGACTGACTTGGATGAGATGTGAAACCGAGCTGATTGATTTTTGCCGATTTGGTTTTTATGAATTCATCCGTATTTGAAATTGCGTCACCTGTAAATTTCATAATTTTTTGCTGTGCAGAATCGTGAAGTTGTTCCGAAGTGAGTGTTTGATTAGTCGTTCATTTCACTCTCTCTGTTAAACTGTCTTGGTTTTCGTCGACAAAGGATTATGCTAGTGGGTGTAAAATATTTTGTAACTAGTATTGAGCAATTACGTGGTTAGGTAATTTTTCTAATCAAGTCTGTGGTACTTTCTGAAGATACCATCTGAAAGCATTACTTCCTTTTCCTAGATCATTCCGATCAAGCGATGGTGTGCCTCGTTTTGAATATTTATTGAGTCTTATGAAAGAGAGCCTCTTTCAAACTAATCTTGTTTTGGCATCCAAACTGTATTTCTTAAAAAATTGAAACTAACTAAAATAACTGTACAAAGTTTTTAAACCGGCCGACAATACCACCGTAATATTTTCCATATAAAAGTGTTTCACGTAACTATTCCGAAGACAGAAAATGATTCCACCTTTGTTCATAATTATCATAATCTCAGAGAGCGTTGCCATAAATTACTTGAAGCAAAGCGAGGGTTCTATATTACATTCCTTTTAAGGAATTTAATCATTCTATTTCAACAGATTACGCAGGCGACTCTTGGTGTTCATAGTTAGTGCTACAAGCCTATTGGTACCGCTGATCTATCCAGGTCGGGGATTGAACGTACAACTGATCTGTAAGATTGCCTTGAACCGTCTACATAAAAAGCATTGATTAATTTTTATACAAATGTCCCGATAGAAGCTTTCCTTCTCCCATTATACAACCGAATTTATCCTCCCTATTTTATAAAAAAAAGTAACATCATTTCTTACACACTCCATGAGTTTGATAAACCTCTAATGATATGATTTCTTGCCGCGCACATCACGGTTGAATAATTCAAAATTATCAGACGTAACAAATGGTTCCAATTATTGGCTTCCGGAAACCAAAATCCGAACAAATATTGGGTCGTAAGATCAATGCCAGCCCATCTGTGTACTGCCACAGATTATCCGCAGCGGACTAAATCTTCCTTCCCTGGAAGTTTCTACTGCCATACCGCGTACACTGAGTTTCGATCCCGGCGATGATTCGGGGGAACCATTGGGAAATGCTGAGGACTGCTAAGGGACGTGTGATATAGTGAAAATCCCACTCCAACTTCACTGGCTCATCATCCATCCAGCCAGTAAATTGAACGTGGAAAATTATCTCATTTTCTTCCACCCGGCAGTTCGCGATGCTACGGGGAAAAAATCCGCGCTGACGACGACGTGGTGGATTTCATTTATTTGCGTATCGACCTACATTTTCGGGACTGCATGTGGGTTTTTTTTCCGGAGCCCAACGAGAGAAAAAAAAACATTACTCTAATGCGTTTTCTTACTTCACGGACCCCTTCCTCTTCGGTTCGGAGGGGTTCAGGCATCCTTAATTTCTGCGACTATTTCCGCTTGGTGGCTGTGCAAGATCCGTTCGGTTGGAGCCAATACACGTACACTTCCGGGATGACACCTACGCGGGTACAAACGAAACCCCTACCCTCGAATACGGCTTCGATCCCCGAAAAGCCAGCACCGGATGTACGTTCAGCACTTATGCCGGAGCAGAATCAGCTCAGTCGACGCTGGAGGAATTGGAGCATCCGAGAAAGAAGAAGAAGAAGAAGAAAAAAAACGCTTACTAGAAGAAAGAGATTGGATAAGGTCATACAAGGCCCTAATGTGCTTTTGTGCGAAATGAAGTGATATGTTGTCTGCGAAATGTAGGCGCCTTCAGTATTCTCCGGCGGGAGCGGCGATGCCGTGAATGATGACGCTGCTTATTTTCTTTCATCAGGATGAAATGGCGCTGCAGGGCGCCTTCATTTGCCGGATTGGCTTTTGGCTGGAACCGAGCAGATATACATACATATTCAAGCCCGTAAATCCCGCTGCACGTTAGAAAAGATGTAGTCTCTGCTGACTATATTTAGTTAATGGGTTTGATTCCGTGGTCATTGCTGTCGAGAAGAAGAGCTTTTTGCTTGCCATTCAGTGCCCGACTGGTAGTTTGCAATCTGTAGCGAGTGAAGCTTCCGAAACGGTTTTTATTCGACGATATAGAAGGATTATATACATATTATTAGAATCCATGATTAGGACTTTGCTGCGTAAATAAATTCGAATCAGTGAATTGGTTGAGAATTTTTCCGGGCAGCAAGTGTTCACAGAAATGTGGTATTCTGTTGAATCGCAAAATTACTTTTGTCCAGAATACGACTTACTTTGTTATGCGGTGCCTCTCAAAAATTTACCCCCTATGAGAGTGAGAAGTTTTGGATCGTGAATATCTAATGTTGTATCTAACGCATCAACAAAATTTTTTTTATGTGCCATCGAAAATATGATCATCATTTTATGATAACATTTTCAGTTTTAAAACACAATCACAAATAATTAAAAATTCAAGTTTTCTGAAATGTTTGCGATCAACGAGTATCAAAGATGAAAACCCATGACGCGTGCTTGTAGTAGTAAACGACATTTCATTTCTGCGATTTTCCGTCAAAATTTTAAAGGAATGTTGACCATACAGATTACTGTACTCACTTTTTGTCGTCTCGACTTTAAGCGATTTGTATCCGTATTTATTGAAACGGACGTAACAAAATTTACCAAAATATTTCTGACAAGCTTCCTTAACTTAAAAGGAAAGTAATCGAACTCTCCTCTTACCGTAACTCGTTTCTTCTTGTAGTTTTTAATTTTCTAGACAAATCGAAACGTATTCAGCCAGAAACAAATGAAAACTTTTTCATAGGTTATTCGAGAACTCTAAAATCTGACCAGCAATACTAAAGAAACTGTCGTTCTAAAAAACTGCACATAGTTTGCATAAATCTAATGTTGATACTGATTGCGGCGAGAGTTCTGATTTAACATTCGCGTCGTTAAGCTTTTACGCACAAAATCGCTGCTCTAACGCAAGTGAAAAGAGCTCAATCAACAACCGGAATGATAATTAATCCATTATTTTACTGCGGAACTTAGAATTTCTACCGTAAGGAAAACAGATCTTTGGTATCCTAAAAATGATCAATGTCTAACGGGGAAAACAGATTGAAAAATGGACATGTGAATGCAATTATGTATTGGAAAACCGCGAAAAAGTTACCACATAGACGAGACTCGAACCCGTAGCTAACTCCTAACTAGGGAAATTGTTTTACCAATTAAACTCATTTCGATTCTAAAAAGTATCGATTGATGACATTTCGTTATTTTCAATTTCCATCACTGCGGTCGATTGATGCTTGTTTTCGAAAAAAATCATCAGACACACTTCCTTGTCGTGGACCAAGTTGAGCTACTGTGGTACATGTAAGAGCACTTTCCAAAAGTAACCTGACTAAGTAGCGCGAAACAACGTGCGCGATCCTGTGAACACACCGGTTTAAGTTCATCCTGTATCAATACCTGCGGCTGACCGCGTATCACAAATCTCGAACTAACGATTTTAAACATTTCTTTTTTTTTATTTCTCTTGCTCTATTCCCTGTAAACGAAAAATGATTTGAGTTTTTTTTACGTTTTTCATTTAGAAAAGCAATGCAATCACTGTGAAAAACGGGTACAAAGGTACAAAGGGCCGTTCGACTTAGCTCGTCGAGATCACATAATGATTGTAAAGTGAATTCGATCACTTTTCTCAGTGAAAGTGATATCAATTTTCTCAAACTTTGGTTCAAATGAAAGGTTTTATGATTCTTTAGAAAATTCTTGAGTGTTGTTCTCATCCGGCTTCCGGTTTCGGAATAACAGTGTGATACGAGCTGAAAAATACAACTAATGCCTCCCAATGAAATATCCTATTTTTCTCAGAAATTAATTGATTGACCTTACTCATAGTAGTAGGCTTGTAGAATTCTCTACTGTCAAAGTCAATTGTTGATAGGCTATAATTGAAGATTCATGTGACTTCCGGTGAAACTCTCAACGGGTGAGCACGGTGCATCGTGTTAGTCCGGAGAAAATTCGAGTATTTCGCCAGAAAGAAAGGATTTTCAGCCGTACTTTGACGATTCGACGCAGCCACACAGCGAGATTTTCGCTTGTAGTCAAGTGAAAATAAAGTCCATTGGACTATAAACGAAAATTAACTGGCAATATATCCTTAGTTGCTGTGTCATCAATTCGGCGTCATCTCAAGTGAGGTGACGCCAACCCGAAAGAAGAAGAAGATTCATGTAATTTCGTTGTGACATAGGAAGAGCATAAAAACGTAGACAAAATAAACAAAACTCAATTTCTCAGTGATGCTAAGAGCAATGTGGAATCAAATTAAAGTATGCTCAAACTAATTGCTTGAGAAATTAATCCGAAACCCTATTTACGGTTCCGGAAATACAAAGTAATTTGAGTTCCTGGCTTCTGGTAATAAGCGATCAAAAATATCACATCCATTCCTTAGAAATGAAAGCGCCCATTCTTATGAACTTTCAAAACAAAAATTTTAGGAGATAACTGTCTTCTGCTGAATTTTATCCGTATCCAACCATTTAAAAGAGAAATCGCTGTGGCTCAGTTTTGAAGATGTGATATCTGTTTCGCATCAACCATTTGAATGACGGTTTGAAATTTCCAACAGTCCACCATCTTTTAATTCCGGAAGCGTTAGTCTGTAAGCCATTAACTAGCAAATTTTGTCGGAAATTTCATTACGCTCAAAAGTACGCCTCTGGAATCGAAATTTTTTCACGTGAGTAAGACGGAATCGGAAATCGAATTCGTATGAAATCCAACAGCACAAAGCACCCGGTAGCTCTTGAACAGAATGTTGGGTTGTAAAACTTATCGAGACATAACACTCCTAAATACTGCAAGGTACATTCAAGAATCTTGTTCAGCAGACTGCCTTCGTTGGAAGAATCCGTTGTCGGTGAATACCAAAGCGGTTTTCGCAAAGGACGACCAACGATTGATAAGTTGCGGGAGTAAAACTTGCGGACACAAAACATCTGTAAGTAGATTTTGAAGAAGTGTAAAAAGATCTTAGTGAAACGAAATAAATTGTGGCAGATTATGCCAGAGCATGGATTTCCATATCAGGAAAGCGTTCAAAAAACTGTTTTCTCAGATTTAATTTGAAAAGTTATTCAAAATAATTCTTTTCTACCTAGTTCAAACAAATTTATAATAAATACATTAAACAAATTGGATAATGATTATTAATGATTTTGGTAACTACACACTTTAAAAAATCCTGTGATTTTACATCTTATTAGATGCACATAAATGGAGCGTCGCAGCTCACACAAATTTACGTGGAAGAACATTTAATATTGTGTCTAAAACTTCATGGCATGAAATTCATTGAAATAAAAAAAACTTCATGGCATGAAATTCATTGAAATAGGGATTTTCAAAGATTTTTTTTTTAAATCATAACTCTTGATACCGTTGACCAATTTTCATGCGTCCAGTGTAAAAAAAAACAGACATACCCCAACGCGATCTGGAATAACTCCGGTGTTTTTGGACCGCTGCGGTTCCGTATGAGTCAACATGGACTAGAAGAAAATCTGGTTTTTTTGACACTGGACGCATCGAAATTGATCAACGGTATCAAGAGTTATGTTTTTTTGAAAAAATAAATTCGTTGAAAATCCCTACCGGAGTTCCACGAATTTTGAAACAAAAAATAACATGTTAAAAATTCTTAGCAGTCCCGGTATTCAACCATCCAGAGCAATTACGTCGTCATATAATCACTTCTCGTCTTCGACTCATCAGTGCATTAGTAGATTTTGTTGGACTACTAATGCCACCTCGCGGATCAACATAATCCGCCAAGTAGCCATAAAGTTTTTTTTTGTTTCGATTATAGAGGTTTTTATTTTAAGGTTGTTCACCTCTTCGTGCCAGAAAAACTTTCTGACTATATGTACGGGGTTAGGAATCGAACCCGGGTTGTATTGTATTTCTTAACTCTTCTAGCAACGATCAAAACAAAATAAAATGAAAATTAAACACGGGGCAAAATAAACGACAATAATAATAAGACACTTAATAGTGTTAGATGACTGCAAAATGAAAGTGCGCGAGCTTATCATAGTTGAGCAAGATTCTGCAAATTAGAAAGATATCCTGCCGCTGGATCTCACACATACTTATTTAGGACTAAAAAACGAGTGCAAGTGCACTTTGTGTACATGTTTGGCTGGATCCATTATCATACGCCAGAGAAATAAATGATTGCTCGACAATGAACTGAAGTCGCTGTGGCATGAGAGCCTGGAAGGGATGCTACCATTGTTAAAATTAACAGTTTAGTGCTCCAATTATTTGCTCATATCGAAACCTGTATAGCTAAAGTTAATTGTATCAACTAATATGACCTACAAATTTAGAAGATGTTTTCCGTTCTCCACGAATCGAAGTAAGGGATCTACCTTGGACCACTTCTCACAATTCATCACAAGTCTTGTGGATTTTTGTGCTCTAGAAATGGACATTTAGAAGGTCTTAAACATGTCGGATTGAAATGGCATGACAGTAAACGTTAAGAAATGTAATACAATAACCTTGTCTCGGTCATAGTCACACATTTTATTTAAATACCTACTAATGATAGTTCCAGTGTAAAAGTTTAAGGTCTCTGTTAAAAACGCCGGTAAATGGCGCACCGGAAATTATCTACTTAAGCAATCTTCAGTAATATTATTTTTCCATTCTGGGCCCCTCCCAAAACCAAATCCTGGGTACGGGCCTGGTTAAGTGCTAATATTTGAAGCATCTAATCAGATTAGTGTACTATCTAAATTGTAAATTCTGTTATACTTCATACATCAAATGTTTCGAAAACGCTTGATAAGTACTGACTCAAATTCATCAACGAACATAAAAAAAACGTTTTCAGAATGTTATTATGTTTTAAGTTTCCATTTCAAATTTGAAAAACTACAAGAGACTAAAACTTTTTTAAGATGGTTTACAAGAGACTGCCCTATTGCATTGTTCGATCTGTTAACGTAGGACTACACAAGTTTCAGAAGGAGGAAAAATGGGTTCTTCATGAGCTCAATGATAGACAGTAGGAAAAACGAAAAACGAACGTGACGGGAAATGATAAATGAAGTTATTCAGAGAGCTCCATGTGCTGAAAATCATGGGTCAACCCTGGCCAACTATTAACAACAACTGCAAAACCTAAGCGCTTTAGAAAGATATTAAAATACTGTGCATCTTGTGAGATCTAAAATGTGTTTTGTACTACGTTTTGCAAACCAGAGGAAAATGTAAAAAATTATCGCTCTCGAACTCTAATAATAAAATTGAATCAAGCATTGTTCGAAATACGGCCAGAATAAGATAATCATTTTACAGTACGAAAACATCCCCGCCCATACAACGAAAACTCAGATGTCGTCTCTGGTAAGGAGAGGCATGATAATAACTTGGAATACAAGGAATATTAGACAATGTTTGTTAGTAGTTGAATTTTCAACCGCTGATTATCTAAAACATATTGTTTTATCTACTTCAACCGACGCGTAGAAATGATTCCAAGTAACGGGTGTATTTTAGGAGGTTTGTTTTTCCAATAGGGATTACTCTATTGTCTGAAAGTTGTTTTGACAGTGTAAAGTGACATCTCTACCCAGTTTTGATTGGCAAATCATCATGAATAGGTTAACTCCAGAACAACGTTTCCAAATCGTGGAAATTTATTTTCAAAATCAGTGTTCAATTAAAACTGTTTGTGTAGCACTTCGTGAAGTTTATAGTGCCCATAATCGTCCGTCTAAGACCACCATAAAGAACGTTTATAATAAATTTCGGTTTACATTCACTCTTTTGGATGCCAAACCACCGATGCGTCCCGATAAATGTACTGTTTTTGGTGAGGTCTATGGGCTGGGCTGGAATCATCGGTACTTATTTCTATAAAAAAGAGGGAGGACGACGCGTTACCGTGAATGAAAATCGGTACATATGAATTTTTATTGCCAAATCTTCAAGATTTGAATGTGGATGAAATGTGGTTCCAACAGGATGGTGCCACAAGTCATACTGCGGCCGGAATAATCGACTTATTGAATGAACATTTCAACGACAACATTATTTCGGGAAATGGACCGGTGAATTAGCTTCCACGTTCGTGTGATTTCAGTCTACTCGATTATTTTTTGTGGGGATACGTAAAACCATTGGTTTATGTGCAACGAATGATGCTTTGGAAACCAATATTCAACATGTCTTTGTTCAAATACGCCCTCAAATGCTTGAAAATGGGACCTCCGGAATGAACTTTGTGAAAAACATCACATTTAAATGTTAAATGTCGAGAAATTATCTACCAAAAAAAATTAGCGATATTTCATTATTTGGTATGTGTTTTTGCCTTTTTCATGCAGAAAGGTCACACAATCACAGTGATAACCGACTTTGAACCGAGGCCCGGAGGGCCGAATGTAATATACCATTCAACTCAGCTCGACGAACTGAGTAAGTGTGTGTGTGTGTGTGTGTGTGTGTGTGTGTGTGTGTGTGTGTGTGTGTGTGTGTGTGTGTGTGTGTGTGTGTGTGTGTGTGTGTGTGTGTGTGTGTGTGTGTGTGTGTGTGTGTGTGTGTGTGTGTGTGTACGTGTGCGTGTGTGTGTCTGTGTGTGTGTACGTGTGCGTGTGTGTGTCTGTGTGTGCATGTGACAAATAATGTCACTCGATTTTCTCAGAGACTGCTGAACCGAGGACTTACGTTCTTATAGATCGCTATTGAATTCTATCCCGATTCGACTTCCGGTTCCGGAATTACAAGGTAATATGTGCAAATCTATGAGAAAAGGCGCACTCAATTTCTGAACCTATTTTTACAAACTAAGATGCAAATGAAAGGTCTTGAAATTTTTTGAAAAGTCTCCAAAAAGTTCATCCAGATCCGACTTCCGGTTCCGGTATTACATCACGATTAGCAAAAATTTTCAATTTCGTGAGTATTTTTTCACAAGTGCACAGTGGTTCAAAAGCCTAATTTCACGCTCTTAATTGATAACTGATAGGAACGTGGTTTTTGAGGTACAGTGTCTTTAGCAAAGTTGCTCAAAATGACAGACGACATCTTTTGGCAAATTTTATTTATGTGATTAATCCCCCTTAAAGTGAGATAAAAATATTATTTTAGTTCATGGTCAACATAGGGGCTAAGTTACTTCGACAAAGTTGTTCAAAATGTTATTTCAAACAAATTTACTGAAGGTACTATTCCCATAACTTTAGTGTAATTCATGATATAATGTATTTTCTGGAAAGAGTGTCCTAAAACCAGTTTTTGTAAGAAAACACATATATTTTCAATTTATATGAGTTTTTCATGTTACACAAAGTTTTTCATCATTAAAAACTAAACAACTTTCTCAAACATACTATGCTGCTATAATTTCATTTTAATGAAATAGAGCCATTTTTCATGTTTTTTCTACAAAATTTCAACTTGTCTATCATCAAAAGGCACAGAAAGGTGCAGAAAAAACCACTTATAGAATAAACTACTTCAAAAGAACTTTCATACCGTGGTTGAATTACTCGCCTGCGATCGTCTGCAGGCGAGATATGTTCTTTTCAAATATCCTTGTCCTTGACATTCGCAACGATAAGGTACATTGTATATCAGATCAGACTTCAGTATATATTCGTTACCATGGTAACTCTCACAATAAATTATTTTTATGGACATCGAAGTCTACAATTAGAAAAGTTTAGTAATCATTACAGACGTTTTTTTGAAAGTGAGACAAAAAGCCACGACTTCGAAAAAACGCAATAATCATGTCGAATTACGTTATGTCATTTTTTGATAAGTTTTTCTATAGAAAAGCTCTGCGGATAAATATTCTCTATTCATCAATTGAAGTGGAGATCGCTAAACGCTTGCTATATTGTACGGTTCACAATGATTAAAAAGTTTCTTTCATACAGATTTCGAGAGTATTGTACGAATTACGAATCGGGATTACATGAATTGGTTATTAGTTTCATCGGATTCTTTGGTTACAAATATTCGTGAATGGCCAAAACAGTCCAAGAAGAATCTGTCAATTTATAGACTTTAATGTGCAAAAAAAATCATATTTTGTGGCAAGTACCATAGTAATGAATATATACTGAAATCTGATCTGACATACAACGAACCTTATTATTGCAAATGTCAAGGACAAGGATATTTGAAAAGAACATATCTCGCCTGCAGACGAGTAATTCAACCACGGTATGAAAGCTCTTTTGAAGTAGTTTAATATGTAAGTAGTCTCATCTGCACCTTCCTGTGCCTTTTGATGATAGACAAGTTGAAATTTTGTGAAAAAACATGAAAAATGGCTCTATTTCATCAAAATGAAATTATAGCAGCATTGTATGTTTGAGAAAGTTGTGTAGTTTTTGATGATGAAAAACTTTGTATAACACGAAAAACTCATATAAATTGAAAATATATGTGTTTCCTTACAAAAACTGGTTGGCTCTAAACTAAAATAATATTTTTATCTCACTTTTAGGGAGATTAATCACATAAATAAAACTTGCCAAAAGATGGCGTCAACTTTGCTGAAGATACTGTATCTCAAAAACCACGTTCCTATGAGTTATCAATTAAGAGCATGAAATTGCACTTTTGAACCACTGTGAAGTGATGGCGAAACGAGGTGCACATTTTTATAAAATTTAATGGTAAATTAATCTGGTTGGCAGATCTTGTTAGTTGGTGGATATATAAATCTACTTTGGGACTAAATCTCTTTATGTACTTAACCTAACGACATAGTTTTTTCTCCATGCCATTGGAAATATGATCAGCAATTTATGATAATATTTTCTGTATCAAAAATCAATCAAAATTATCAAACTGGATAGGTATGAAATGTAAAAATTAACACATTTCATTCATTCTAGCCTATGAAGATGACTTTTGATATGAATAAATTAATTTTAGAAGAAATTCGTCGTACTTTAGTATAGGTGCTCCGTTACAATTCTGGAAGAAAAGAAAAATAAAACCTCGCACAATTCATACAATACATCAACTTATGAGAATGATTTTAGATGCTTAGAAGTGTGAAGAAACGTGTTAGTTTTATTCGTATTCATGTCATTCAGTAATGTCTCTGACATTACCCACCCACTTTTTTAAATTTCAAACCAGTAAGCTCTTAAAAAACGCCTTTTATTAGGTGTAATGATACCGAAATTCTGATCAAAATTATTCGAGTTGAAAACTATTAAACACCTGACCACTGATTGTATGATTTTATTTATGATGATAGCTAACAGACACAAAGTCTTACGTTATTCTTCATTCATGTAACAAGACACTTGAACTTGGTTAAAGTCGTAGTCCAAAGTCTAGAGGAACACTCGTAGGCAGACGTGATGCGCCTACGGAGTTTTTCGGAATAAATTTTCCACTTGCTGTTTATGGTTCCACTGAGATGAGACCATCGGAAGAAAAAAAACCTGTCTTAATCCACCTAGTGGTGTAATGATGCCTTTCTCATGTACATATAATATTGTGGTATTCTATTCAAAAATATTCTCTTCGATTTTTGAAAGAAACCAAGTGATTGTTTATGCATAACATACAGAATAAAACAGTGCTTTGATTGCGTAAGCCATCCTTAAGAGAACGAAATGGGTTCACTATTATATGCACTTCCGGCACCGGAACCCGAGAACCGGTATAGACAAAGTCGGTTCGTACGGCAACCAACTAACATGACACACAAACTCTTCTAGTACGCACTCTATAACTCCGGATTCGGAAGTTGGATCCGGATGAAATTCAGGAATTCCGTATGGGACCAGAAGACCTTTCATTTGAATCTAAGTTTGTGAAAATCGGTCAAACCATCGCTGAGAAAAGTGAGTGAGATCCATTTTGGTATATATGACCACTATTTCCGGTACTTCCGGAACCGAATACCGGGAACCAGGATAGCCGAAATCGGTTTGTTTAGTTGCCTAATGATAATAACTATCGATTTGTGTAGTTTTGAGACCAGTTTAGAAAAATTTTCACGTTTTTTGCTTCGCCGGTTTAAGTGATGGTGTACAATATTGAACACACTTTACCCTATAATTCCGGAACCGGAAGTCGGATCCGGATGAAATTCAGGAATTTCATATGGGACCACGAGACCTTTCATTTGAATCTAAGTTTGTGGAAATCGGTCAAACCATCGCTGAGAAAAGTGAGTGAGATCCATTTTGGTATATATGACCACTATTTCCGGTACTTCCGGAACCGGATATTGGGAACCAGGATAGCCGGAATCGGTTTGTTTAGTTGCCTACTGATAATGACTATCGATTTGTGTAGTTTTGAGACCAGTTTAGAAAAATTTTCACGTTTTTTGTTTCGCCGGTTTAAGTGACGGTGTACAATATTGAACACACTTTACCCTATAATTCCGGAACCGGAAGTCGGATCCGGATGAAATTCAGGAATTTCGTATGGGACCACGAGACCTTTCATTTGAATCTAAGGTTGTGGAAATCGGCCAAACCATCGCTGAGAAAAGTGAGTGAGATCCATTTTGGTATATATGACCACTATTTCCGGTACTTCCGGAACCGGATACCGGGAACCAGGATAGCCGGAATCGGTTTGTTTAGTTGCCTACTGATAATGACTATCGATTTGTGTAGTTTTGAGACCAGTTTAGAAAAATTTTCACGTTTTTTGTTTCGCCGGTTAAAGTGACGGTGTACAATATTGAACACACTTTACCCTATAATTTCGGAACCGGAAGTCGGATCCGGATGAAATTCAGGAATTTCGTATGGGACCACGAGACCTTTCATTTGAATCTAAGTTTGTGGAAATCGGCCAAACCATCGCTGAGAAAAGTGAGTGAGATCCATTTTGGTATATATGACCACTATTTCCGGTACTTCCGGAACCGGATACCGGGAACCAGGATAGCCGAAATCGGTTTGTTTAGTTGCCTAATGATAATAACTATCGATTTGTGTAGTTTTGAGACCAGTTTAGAAAAATTTTCACGTTTTTTGCTTCGCCGGTTTAAGTGATGGTGTACAATATTGAACACACTTTACCCTATAATTCCGGAACCGGAAGTCGGATCCGGATGAAATTCAGGAATTTCGTATGGGACCACGAGACCTTTCATTTGAATCTAAGTTTGTGGAAATCGGTCAAACCATCGCTGAGAAAAGTGAGTGAGATCCATTTTGGTATATATGACCACTATTTCCGGTACTTCCGGAACCGGATACCGGGAACCAGGATAGCCGAAATCGGTTTGTTTAGTTGCCTAATGATAATAACTATCGATTTGTGTAGTTTTGAGACCAGTTTAGAAAAATTTTCACGTTTTTTGCTTCGCCGGTTTAAGTGATGGTGTACAATATTGAACACACTTTACCCTATAATTCCGGAACCGGAAGTCGGATCCGGATGAAATTCAGGAATTTCGTATGGGACCACGAGACCTTTCATTTGAATCTAAGTTTGTGGAAATCGGCCAAACCATCGCTGAGAAAAGTGAGTGAGATCCATTTTGGTATATATGACCACTATTTCCGGTACTTCCGGAACCGGATACCGGGAACCAGGATAGCCGGAATCGGTTTGTTTAGTTGCCTACTGATAATGACTATCGATTTGTGTAGTTTTGAGACCAGTTTAGAAAAATTTTCACGTTTTTTGTTTCGCCGGTTAAAGTGACGGTGTACAATATTGAACACACTTTACCCTATAATTTCGGAACCGGAAGTCGGATCCGGATGAAATTCAGGAATTTCGTATGGGACCACGAGACCTTTCATTCGAATCTAAGTTTGTGGAAATCGGCCAAACCATCGCTGAGAAAAGTGAGTGAGATCCATTTTGGTATATATGACCACTATTTCCGGTACTTCCGGAACCGGATACCGGGAACCAGGATAGCCGAAATCGGTTTGTTTAGTTGCCTAATGATAATAACTATCGATTTGTGTAGTTTTGAGACCAGTTTAGAAAAATTTTCACGTTTTTTGCTTCGCCGGTTTAAGTGATGGTGTACAATATTGAACACACTTTACCCTATAATTCCGGAACCGGAAGTCGGATCCGGATGAAATTCAGGAATTTCGTATGAGACCACGAGACCTTTCATTTGAATCTAAGTTTGTGGAAATCGGTCAAACCATCGCTGAGAAAAGTGAGTGAGATCCATTTTGGTATATATGACCACTATTTCCGGTACTTCCGGAACCGGATACCGGGAACCAGGATAGCCGAAATCGGTTTGTTTAGTTGCCCAATGATAATAACTATCGATTTGTGTAGTTTTGAGACCAGTTTAGAAAAATTTTCACGTTTTTTGCTTCGCCGGTTTAAGTGATGGTGTACAATATTGAACACACTTTACCCTATAATTCCGGAACCGGAAGTCGGATCCGGATGAAATTCAGGAATTTCGTATTGGACCACGAGACCTTTCATTTGAATCTAAGTTTGTGGAAATCGGTCAAACCATCGCTGAGAAAAGTGAGTGAGATCCATTTTGGTATATATGACCACTATTTCCGGTACTTCCGGAACCGGATATTGGGAACCAGGATAGCCGAAATCGGTTTGTTTAGTTGCCTAATGATAATAACTATCGATTTGTGTAGTTTTGAGACCAGTTTAGAAAAATTTTCACGTTTTTTGCTTCGCCGGTTTAAGTGATGGTGTACAATATTGAACACACTTTACCCTATAATTTTGGAACCGGAAGTCGGATCCGGATGAAATTCAGAAATTCCGTATGGGACCGGGAGACCTTTCATTTGAATCTAAGTTTGTGAAAATCGGTCAAACCATCGCTGAGAAAAGTGAGTGAGATCCATTTTGGTATATATGACCACTATTTCCGGTACTTCCGGAACCGGATACCGGGAACCAGGATAGCCGGAATCGGTTTGATTAGTTGCCTACTGATAAAGACTATCGATTTGTGTAGTTTTGAGACCAGTTTAGAAAATTTTTTACGTTTTTTGCTTCGCCGGTTTAAGTGACGGTGTACAATATTGAACACACTTTACCCTATAATTCCGGAACCGGAAGTCGGATCCGGATGAAATTCAGGAATTTCGTATGGGTCCACGAGACCTTTCATTTGAATCTAAGTTTGTGGAAATCGGCCAAACCATCGCTGAGAAAAGTGAGTGAGATCCATTTTGGTATATATGACCACTATTTCCGGTACTTCCGGAACCGGATACCGGGAACCAGGATAGCCGAAATCGGTTTGTTTAGTTGCCTAATGATAATAACTATCGATTTGTGTAGTTTTGAGACCAGTTTAGAAAAATTTTCACGTTTTTTGCTTCGCCGGTTTAAGTGATGGTGTACAATATTGAACACACTTTACCCTATAATTCCGGAACCGGAAGTCGGATCCGGATGAAATTCAGGAATTTCGTATGGGACCACGAGACCTTTCATTTGAATCTAAGTTTGTGGAAATCGGTCAAACCATCGCTGAGAAAAGTGAGTGAGATCCATTTTGGTATATATGACCACTATTTCCGGTACTTCCGGAACCGGATACCGGGAACCAGGATAGCCGAAATCGGTTTGTTTAGTTGCCTAATGATAATAACTATCGATTTGTGTAGTTTTGAGACCAGTTTAGAAAAATTTTCACGTTTTTTGCTTCGCCGGTTTAAGTGATGGTGTACAATATTGAACACACTTTACCCTATAATTCCGGAACCGGAAGTCGGATCCGGATGAAATTCAGGAATTTCGTATGGGACCACGAGACCTTTCATTTGAATCTAAGTTTGTGGAAATCGGCCAAACCATCGCTGAGAAAAGTGAGTGAGATCCATTTTGGTATATATGACCACTATTTCCGGTACTTCCGGAACCGGATACCGGGAACCAGGATAGCCGAAATCGGTTTGTTTAGTTGCCTAATGATAATAACTATCGATTTGTGTAGTTTTGAGACCAGTTTAGAAAAATTTTCACGTTTTTTGCTTCGCCGGTTTAAGTGATGGTGTACAATATTGAACACACTTTACCCTATAATTCCGGAACCGGAAGTCGGATCCGGATGAAATTCAGGAATTTCGTATGGGACCACGAGACCTTTCATTTGAATCTAAGTTTGTGGAAATCGGTCAAACCATCGCTGAGAAAAGTGAGTGAGATCCATTTTGGTATATATGACCACTATTTCCGGTACTTCCGGAACCGGATACCGGGAACCAGGATAGCCGAAATCGGTTTGTTTAGTTGCCTAATGATAATAACTATCGATTTGTGTAGTTTTGAGACCAGTTTAGAAAAATTTTCACGTTTTTTGCTTCGCCGGTTTAAGTGATGGTGTACAATATTGAACACACTTTACCCTATAATTCCGGAACCGGAAGTCGGATCCGGATGAAATTCAGGAATTTCGTATGGGACCACGAGACCTTTCATTTGAATCTAAGTTTGTGGAAATCGGTCAAACCATCGCTGAGAAAAGTGAGTGAGATCCATTTTGGTATATATGACCACTATTTCCGGTACTTCCGGAACCGGATACCGGGAACCAGGATAGCCGAAATCGGTTTGTTTAGTTGCCTAATGATAATAACTATCGATTTGTGTAGTTTTGAGACCAGTTTAGAAAAATTTTCACGTTTTTTGCTTCGCCGGTTTAAGTGATGGTGTACAATATTGAACACACTTTACCCTATAATTCCGGAACCGGAAGTCGGATCCGGATGAAATTCAGGAATTTCGTATGGGACCACGAGACCTTTCATTTGAATCTAAGTTTGTGGAAATCGGCCAAACCATCGCTGAGAAAAGTGAGTGAGATCCATTTTGGTATATATGACCACTATTTCCGGTACTTCCGGAACCGGATACCGGGAACCAGGATAGCCGGAATCGGTTTGATTAGTTGCCTACTGATAAAGACTATCGATTTGTGTAGTTTTGAGACCAGTTTAGAAAATTTTTTACGTTTTTTGCTTCGCCGGTTTAAGTGACGGTGTACAATATTGAACACACTTTACCCTATAATTCCGGAACCGGAAGTCGGATCCGGATGAAATTCAGGAATTTCGTATGGGACCACGAGACCTTTCATTTGAATCTAAGTTTGTGGAAATCGGCCAAACCATCGCTGAGAAAAGTGAGTGAGATCCATTTTGGTATATATGACCACTATTTCCGGTACTTCCGGAACCGGATACCGGGAACCAGGATAGCCGAAATCGGTTTGTTTAGTTGCCTAATGATAATAACTATCGATTTGTGTAGTTTTGAGACCAGTTTAGAAAAATTTTCACGTTTTTTGCTTCGCCGGTTTAAGTGATGGTGTACAATATTGAACACACTTTACCCTATAATTCCGGAACCGGAAGTCGGATCCGGATGAAATTCAGGAATTTCGTATGGGACCACGAGACCTTTCATTTGAATCTAAGTTTGTGGAAATCGGTCAAACCATCGCTGAGAAAAGTGAGTGAGATCCATTTTGGTATATATGACCACTATTTCCGGTACTTCCGGAACCGGATACCGGGAACCAGGATAGCCGAAATCGGTTTGTTTAGTTGCCTAATGATAATAACTATCGATTTGTGTAGTTTTGAGACCAGTTTAGAAAAATTTTCACGTTTTTTGCTTCGCCGGTTTAAGTGATGGTGTACAATATTGAACACACTTTACCCTATAATTCCGGAACCGGAAGTCGGATCCGGATGAAATTCAGGAATTTCGTATGGGACCACGAGACCTTTCATTTGAATCTAAGTTTGTGGAAATCGGCCAAACCATCGCTGAGAAAAGTGAGTGAGATCCATTTTGGTATATATGACCACTATTTCCGGTACTTCCGGAACCGGATACCGGGAACCAGGATAGCCGAAATCGGTTTGTTTAGTTGCCTAATGATAATAACTATCGATTTGTGTAGTTTTGAGACCAGTTTAGAAAAATTTTCACGTTTTTTGCTTCGCCGGTTTAAGTGATGGTGTACAATATTGAACACACTTTACCCTATAATTCCGGAACCGGAAGTCGGATCCGGATGAAATTCAGGAATTTCGTATGGGACCACGAGACCTTTCATTTGAATCTAAGTTTGTGGAAATCGGTCAAACCATCGCTGAGAAAAGTGAGTGAGATCCATTTTGGTATATATGACCACTATTTCCGGTACTTCCGGAACCGGATACCGGGAACCAGGATAGCCGGAATCGGTTTGTTTAGTTGCCTACTGATAATGACTATCGATTTGTGTAGTTTTGAGACCAGTTTAGAAAAATTTTCACGTGTTTTGTTTCGCCGGTTAAAGTGACGGTGTACAATATTGAACACACTTTACCCTATAATTTCGGAACCGGAAGTCGGATCCGGATGAAATTCAGGAATTTCGTATGGGACCACGAGACCTTTCATTTGAATCTAAGTTTGTGGAAATCGGCCAAACCATCGCTGAGAAAAGTGAGTGAGATCCATTTTGGTATATATGACCACTATTTCCGGTACTTCCGGAACCGGATACCGGGAACCAGGATAGCCGAAATCGGTTTGTTTAGTTGCCTAATGATAATAACTATCGATTTGTGTAGTTTTGAGACCAGTTTAGAAAAATTTTCACGTTTTTTGCTTCGCCGGTTTAAGTGATGGTGTACAATATTGAACACACTTTACCCTATAATTCCGGAACCGGAAGTCGGATCCGGATGAAATTCAGGAATTTCGTATGGGACCACGAGACCTTTCATTTGAATCTAAGTTTGTGGAAATCGGTCAAACCGTCGCTGAGAAAAGTGAGTGAGATCCATTTTGGTATATATGACCACTATTTCCGGTACTTCCGGAACCGGATACCGGGAACCAGGATAGCCGAAATCGGTTTGTTTAGTTGCCTAATGATAATAACTATCGATTTGTGTAGTTTTGAGACCAGTTTAGAAAAATTTTCACGTTTTTTGCTTCGCCGGTTTAAGTGATGGTGTACAATATTGAACACACTTTACCCTATAATTCCGGAACCGGAAGTCGGATCCGGATGAAATTCAGGAATTTCGTATGGGACCACGAGACCTTTCATTTGAATCTAAGTTTGTGGAAATCGGCCAAACCATCGCTGAGAAAAGTGAGTGAGATCCATTTTGGTATATATGACCACTATTTCCGGTACTTCCGGAACCGGATACCGGGAACCAGGATAGCCGGAATCGGTTTGTTTAGTTGCCTACTGATAATGACTATCGATTTGTGTAGTTTTGAGACCAGTTTAGAAAAATTTTCACGTTTTTTGTTTCGCCGGTTAAAGTGACGGTGTACAATATTGAACACACTTTACCCTATAATTTCGGAACCGGAAGTCGGATCCGGATGAAATTCAGGAATTTCGTATGGGACCACGAGACCTTTCATTCGAATCTAAGTTTGTGGAAATCGGCCAAACCATCGCTGAGAAAAGTGAGTGAGATCCATTTTGGTATATATGACCACTATTTCCGGTACTTCCGGAACCGGATACCGGGAACCAGGATAGCCGAAATCGGTTTGTTTAGTTGCCTAATGATAATAACTATCGATTTGTGTAGTTTTGAGACCAGTTTAGAAAAATTTTCACGTTTTTTGCTTCGCCGGTTTAAGTGATGGTGTACAATATTGAACACACTTTACCCTATAATTCCGGAACCGGAAGTCGGATCCGGATGAAATTCAGGAATTTCGTATGAGACCACGAGACCTTTCATTTGAATCTAAGTTTGTGGAAATCGGTCAAACCATCGCTGAGAAAAGTGAGTGAGATCCATTTTGGTATATATGACCACTATTTCCGGTACTTCCGGAACCGGATACCGGGAACCAGGATAGCCGAAATCGGTTTGTTTAGTTGCCCAATGATAATAACTATCGATTTGTGTAGTTTTGAGACCAGTTTAGAAAAATTTTCACGTTTTTTGCTTCGCCGGTTTAAGTGATGGTGTACAATATTGAACACACTTTACCCTATAATTCCGGAACCGGAAGTCGGATCCGGATGAAATTCAGGAATTTCGTATTGGACCACGAGACCTTTCATTTGAATCTAAGTTTGTGGAAATCGGTCAAACCATCGCTGAGAAAAGTGAGTGAGATCCATTTTGGTATATATGACCACTATTTCCGGTACTTCCGGAACCGGATATTGGGAACCAGGATAGCCGAAATCGGTTTGTTTAGTTGCCTAATGATAATAACTATCGATTTGTGTAGTTTTGAGACCAGTTTAGAAAAATTTTCACGTTTTTTGCTTCGCCGGTTTAAGTGATGGTGTACAATATTGAACACACTTTACCCTATAATTTTGGAACCGGAAGTCGGATCCGGATGAAATTCAGAAATTCCGTATGGGACCGGGAGACCTTTCATTTGAATCTAAGTTTGTGAAAATCGGTCAAACCATCGCTGAGAAAAGTGAGTGAGATCCATTTTGGTATATATGACCACTATTTCCGGTACTTCCGGAACCGGATACCGGGAACCAGGATAGCCGGAATCGGTTTGATTAGTTGCCTACTGATAAAGACTATCGATTTGTGTAGTTTTGAGACCAGTTTAGAAAATTTTTTACGTTTTTTGCTTCGCCGGTTTAAGTGACGGTGTACAATATTGAACACACTTTACCCTATAATTCCGGAACCGGAAGTCGGATCCGGATGAAATTCAGGAATTTCGTATGGGACCACGAGACCTTTCATTTGAATCTAAGTTTGTGGAAATCGGCCAAACCATCGCTGAGAAAAGTGAGTGAGATCCATTTTGGTATATATGACCACTATTTCCGGTACTTCCGGAACCGGATACCGGGAACCAGGATAGCCGAAATCGGTTTGTTTAGTTGCCTAATGATAATAACTATCGATTTGTGTAGTTTTGAGACCAGTTTAGAAAAATTTTCACGTTTTTTGCTTCGCCGGTTTAAGTGATGGTGTACAATATTGAACACACTTTACCCTATAATTCCGGAACCGGAAGTCGGATCCGGATGAAATTCAGGAATATCGTATGGGACCACGAGACCTTTCATTTGAATCTAAGTTTGTGGAAATCGGTCAAACCATCGCTGAGAAAAGTGAGTGAGATCCATTTTGGTATATATGACCACTATTTCCGGTACTTCCGGAACCGGATATTGGGAACCAGGATAGCCGGAATCGGTTTGTTTAGTTGCCTACTGATAATGACTATCGATTTGTGTAGTTTTGAGACCAGTTTAGAAAAATTTTCACGTTTTTTGCTTCGCCGGTTTAAGTGATGGTGTACAATATTGAACACACTTTACCCTATAATTTCGGAACCGGAAGTCGGATCCGGATGAAATTCAGAAATTCCGTATGGGACCGGGAGACCTTTCATTTGAATCTAAGTTTGTGGAAATCGGTCAAACCATCGCTGAGAAAAGTGAGTGAGATCCATTTTGGTATATATGACCACTACTTCCGGTACTTCCGGAACCGGATATTGGGAACCAGGATAGCCGGAATCGGTTTGTTTAGTTGCCTACTGATAATGACTATCGATTTGTGTAGTTTTGAGACCAGTTTAGAAAAATTTTCACGTTTTTTGCTTCGCCGGTTTAAGTGATGGTGTACAATATTGAACACACTTTACCCTATAATTTCGGAACCGGAAGTCGGATCCGGATGAAATTCAGGAATTCCGTATGGGACCGGAAGACCTTTCATTTGAATCTAAGTTTGTGAAAATCGGTCAAACCATCGCTGAGAAAAGTGAGTGAGATCCATTTTGGTATATATGACCACTATTTCTGGTACTTCCGGAACCGGATACCAGGAACCAGGATAGCCGGAATCGGTTTGATTAGTTGCCTACTGATAATGACTATCGATTTGTGTAGTTTTGAGACCAGTTTAGAAATTTTTTTACGTTTTTTGCTTCGCCGGTTCAAGTGACGGTGTACAATATTGAACACACTTTACCCTATATTTCCGGAACCGGAAGTCGGATCCGGATGAAATTCAGGAATTTCGTATGGGACCACGAGACCTTTTATTTGAATCTAAGTTTGTGGAAATCGGTCAAACCATCGCTGAGAAAAGTGAGTGAGATCCATTTTGGTATATATGACCACTACTTCCGGTACTTCCGGAACCGGATATTGGGAACCAGGATAGCCGGAATCGGTTTGTTTAGTTGCCTACTGATAATGACTATCGATTTGTGTAGTTTTGAGACCAGTTTAGAAAAATTTTCACGTTTTTTGCTTCGCCGGTTTAAGTGATGGTGTACAATATTGAACACACTTTACCCTATAATTTCGGAACCGGAAGTCGGATCCGGATGAAATTCAGGAATTCCGTATGGGACCGGAAGACCTTTCATTTGAATCTAAGTTTGTGAAAATCGGTCAAACCATCGCTGAGAAAAGTGAGTGAGATCCATTTTGGTATATATGACCACTATTTCCGGTACTTCCGGAACCGGATATTGGGAACCAGGATAGCCGGAATCGGTTTGTTTAGTTGCCTACTGATAATGACTATCGATTTGTGTAGTTTTGAGACCAGTTTAGAAAAATTTTCACGTTTTTTGTTTCGCCGGTTTATGTGACGGTGTACAATATTGAACACACTTTACCCTATAATTCCGGAACCGGAAGTCGGATCCGGATGAAATTCAGGAATTCCGTATGGGACTACGAGACCTTTCATTTGAATCCTAGTTTGTCAAAATCGGTTCAGCCATCTCCGAGAAAACCTAGTGAGATTATTTGACACATACACACACACACACACATACATACACACACACACACACACACACACACACACACACACACACACACACACACACACACACACACAGACATTGCTCAGCTCGATGAACTGAGTCGAATGGTATATGACACTTGGCCCTCCGGGCCAATTTTCACTAGTCGGTTTTTCAAGTGATTGCATAACCTTTCTATATGAGAAAGGCAAAACAAATAAATATTCCGTGGCGGCCTAGTTTCCTTCTCGAAGGGATCATTTGTCATTATCGATTAGCAGCGAGTGTACCAATTCAGAGCAGAAACTGCATCGAGATGATTGTTAAATCGTTCATCTGTGTTCATCGGGAGGTTGAGTGGACCACATTTCATGGCGTTATTGTTTCGTACGTTTCCTGTCTGGTCAGCTATTTTATGTCTCGTTCAAGTGATTGGCTCTCAAACACGTGCCAACCGAGCGTGCCTGGAGAATCAAGTTCGAATAGGTTAACGAGCGGAAGCTAAACTGCCTTGATGTGTGCACTCAAGATGCGATCAAAAGATGCACATGGAGATAGAGAGCATGATTTGTTATAGACGGAGATTGTCAAGGCATAATACATCTCTGTCAATCGATTTTGAATGCTCGAGCGGGTGCCTGAATTAGCAAATGAATTTTGTATGTGTTTGTCACTGGCGCTGTACTCCGAAAATCATCACGAGTACGTAAAAGAATTTTAGTCCATTAACTGCTAATTTGTTGACTCTTTGCGAATCGAGCAGCAAGAATAATTCTATCCGTAGGGTAAGTAATTGGATTTTTGTATCATAAATTCAACCCAAGAGCTTCGTATATAACATCAAACAAAGCCAGAACCGATGAAGATTGCGGTGTGTTTTTGAGCTTCGCCGGCATCATGGCGAAGCAGCTCTAAATTCGGCAAATATCTCAATCTCTTGGCTCAACATGCTGTCGCTCAGTGTTGTACATTAGCATCCTTCACCGGCACACAGCACACGGATGTCAGTAGATTGCGAAATGATTACTATGGAACGTGTAACACAGCCTCCGGCAAGGACTCCCCCACTCGTACGACGCAAACGACGGCCGTTGGGGGTTGAAGATTGGATGGCAGCCGTCGGTCGGCCGCTTGCGTATGATGGGTTGCCTGGTGGTGCCGATTTGCAATGATGAAGGATTAATCAGATTTCACCGGCGTCGTTTGCAGTAACCGGGCCACACGGAGGAGCACACGCATGGATGGGGTTGCAAGGTGTTCAGAAAGAAAAATCTCCACCGTAAGATGCTATCAATTTGTGCTACATACTAAAGGTTGGGTAGCTCTAGCAGGGGTCTATGAATGAAAATTTTACGTATACAAAAGCACGTGAAAAGCAACCGATGTGATCACGCAATCACGCCGACCGATGATGAATCGGAGTGGAACGTTTTGGGAAATCGGATTTCATGAGAGCGTATCGTGATTTTAGATATTCTTTCTTCATTTTATGCCAATATATTTGCACCCCAGTGCCTGTGGTGGGTTGAGATTTTCTGAAACAGAACTTTAATATGAAAGAGAAATAAATCCAATTTTTATTAGGCAGCTTCGAAATATCTTTCGATAGGTTAAAAATATCACATTCCATAATAAGCGACAACGATTTATGCAAAGTATATTCAAATCGTTATAATTTATGAAAACACTGTTAAGCTGTATCATCCGGCCAGGTATTCCCGACGGCAAATTTCATCATGCAATCGACCGAGAGCTTCCCCGAATTTTGCTCCCTGCAACTGCAGATCCCCCTCTCATACCCCGCTTGATCGCAATGACGTAAATAATATCAGGACGGGATCAACTGTCGATGTCAAGACGTTCGGTCTTGTGGGAAATGTGAACCTTCCTAGCAAACAAACACAGTCAGCAACGTCACATCGCTTGCTTTCAAAGTGATGAAAATCACACCGTGGAAAATGCCATCACATCATCGGTTGGGTGCGAAAATGCATCAGCCGTCTTGTGCTATCTAGTAGCGAAAACTAGCGTTCCTGAGATGACACACACACACACAAACTTATCATCACAGTTCTTCCACAGGCGACAGAGCGATGTTATTCAAGCCGATTATGGTGAAAATGAAAAGGAGTTTCCGTTTTGTCTTCTGTCGCAACGCTGCTTCCGCGAATGAGGCCACTGTAGGACAAGACAGAATCCGTAAAGATCACTGAAGAACGATTAAATTGGAAAATTATGAAACACTTCTCCGGCTACAATAATGTTAGGAACGTAATAATAACCAACTGGCTAAGGTTGGTTGATAGCAGCGTCGAAACGGGTGCGATCCGCAAAATCCCAAAAATCCTAGCATTGAGGATGAAGGATAAAAATAAAACATGTAGCTGACATAATTGTAGCGCATTTCCGGTTGGCTGACAACTGCTTTTAGCTCAACATCCGAAAATTTGCCTTCCTGAGATGAAGGTTGGAATGTTCGTTTTGCTGGCGTCGTGCCAGGCATCCGGAGTGGGCACGGTGCGAGGGAATGAAGCTGAATCTAGCAAAGTAGGTTAATACGTTCTATGTATAATTATGTTGGGTCTGTGCAGCATCTTGCTTGAGGCACCCGGAAATGGAAGCGAAGTCTTTGGCAGATAGCAATATTGAGCTAATTTTTCATCGACAGTCTAATGAATGTCTAATGAATCGTGATGGTATAATGTATAAAAAGGTTATAAGTGCCATTAGGTAAGATTCCTTAGCTTTTTGGGGAAAAAATACAAATGACAGCCTTATGAAGTAACTCGAACTGTTGACGTAGGACTACAGAGCTGCTACCAGAATCACTGTGCTAATTTTTGTTTTTATTAAAAAGATATAATTAATTTATTGTTTCTAGTATTTAAGGAGCACTTTTGTATGTTTTACATTAACTTATCGGTATCTTTGCGAAATATCCTTTTAATTCATTAACAATTTTGCAGGTTCGGATAGGAATCTTTTCCTCGAATGTGCAGAACCTACGGAGTTTCGAAGAAAATCCCGGACCGTTTCAGGATTGATAGTTTCACTGTTGTACTATGTATTTTTATTTAGAAAGTCCGATATATTTAATAAGGCCTGCCTTAGCTCTAAGATGCCGAGGGTAATTATAATCATTTTTTGATATCGTAAATTTTGTTCTGTAATTACATCCAGAACTTTTCATTCAACCAACTGTTAGAAAACCCTTTGAAAACATTTTCAGTACAAATAAATCCATGCTGCAAAAAAAATCTCATTTATCAAAATCAGCTTTAATAAAAAGAAAAGTGATTTTCCTTTCGTTGTGAACATTCTTGATACAAAACGGCTCTCTGAGAGATTTCTTCCCGAAATAAAATGTTACAGTTGATTGTAAGGATGAATAATAAAATTTGTTAGATTATTTTTTGGCTTTCTCTATAGAAAGGTATTAGAATTAGAATTTTCTCAGAGATGGCTGAACCAATTTTAACAAACTTAGGCTTGTTTGAAAGCTACTATCGAACCATTGATCAAGTTCGAAAATACAATGGCTGTGACTTTTGGTTCCGGAGATATAATAGTATAAGTGACGTAACCGACAAAACACGTTGTTCTTTACCGCTCTAACGTATATAAGGGTGCCAATATTTTGGAATCACCTCGAAAAAAGTCCTCATGCAAAATTTGAGCTAAATCGGACATGTGTAAGGGGTGCTGCCCAGCGGTTAAAGTTTGAAAATTTTCGATTTTGATAAAGCACCATAGGTGAAATACCATACATGAAATTTCCGAAATCGAAAATTTTGTTTGATTCCAAAAATCTTGAAATTGCATGAAACGTCGAGTTATCTCAAGAAATCAACTTTTTTTTTTTGAAAATATCGACTTTCTGGGACTTTTCGATATTTTTTCCAAGTCCCAGAAAGTCGATTTTTAAAACAAAAATTTGTTTCGAAATGACACTAAATCTCGACGTTTCAAGCAATTCTAAGACTTTTGGCATCAAAAGCTACAGTTATTTCACAATTCACTATGAAATATTTCATGCAAAGTTATGTTTCTCTCTAGCATCGAGTGAGAGAGAGTGAGAGAGTGTGCAGTGAGTGTGGACGTGTTTCGCAAGCGTCCTCCGAATAAAATTCGGTTTCAGGTGAAACGTCGCGAGTGATTACTCCTATTATGCGTTGTTGCTTCCTCCAGAGTTAGTTATGCTTCTACTTTAGTAGTGAATTAATTTTAATAATCCGTTTACATGATTTTATATTGAAATCATTTTGCATCTATAGGCCGGATGATGGCTACTTTTTTTTTAACAGACTTACAGGGTCTGTGTTTAGCTTCTATTAAATAAGTGTAGCAGTGTGTGAATTGATACGAAGTGATTTGTTTGTTTGTGCCTAGCGCAGGTCGAATGTAAAGGGTATGATCGTGCAGATCTTTTACAGTTGTGTTAAATCTGTGTGAAATAAGCAGCTGCTACTGATGGTCATATAATGGTCGCTGGAGTGGTTTGGAAGCAGAAGGCAGATGAACCTTTTTTTTTTGAACCTGCTTTTGTGTTAGAGGGTTTTCGATTTTTTATTTCCTCTTTCTTACAGCGCTTAAAAACGGTAAGTGTTTCATGTCGCCGATTTTCGTTGGCGCCCCACAAGTGTATCAAACTTATGCCGTTTTTCATTGAGGAGTACTGGTGGCGTGGATTGCTCTGGTTTTGCACTTTTAAACAGAAATGCAACATTCTGAAGGTGTTTCATTGCCATTTCTGCTCAAAGGTGTGGAGCCGGGAGCTGTCCGCGCCACCGGTGTTTTTCAGTGAAAAACGTCATTAGTATGCGGTGTGAATTGTTGGTAGCTCACAACTCACATTTAGTATTTCGTGTCATAAGACACAAACTGTCATCTGATAAAGTAAAACTTTAAATCTTTACGGAGATACAAAGTTTTATTTTCGTGAGAATAGGCACTCATAAAACATTCAGCATTCCTTCTGGAAAGCTTAGTGTTTTACGAGCAAATATGAAACACCAATTTCCTTTAGGATTTGGTTGTCTCATTCTGCTTTCTAACCAGCAGAGCATTCCGCAACCCTCTGGGAGTGTAGAAAAGCTTTGTACTTTATTTGTGTTTTTGTGTCGTCAATTTTTCGCATCCTCCTAGTCCAACCCTTACCATTTCCTTTCAATCCTTCCCTCTTATATATCGTAAAAATGATGCTAAAAACAAATTGATGGCAAGGCACAAATCTCCAAATATCAAGGGGAACGTGCCATTTGAGCCAATTTGTTCTGATTCCTGATTCGAAATGACACTAAATCTCGACGTTTCATGCAATTCTAAGACTTTTGGCATCAAAAGCTACAGTTATTTCACAATTCACTATGAAATATTTCATGCAAAGTTATGTTTCTCCCTAGCATCTTTCAACGTGAATACGTTATACTTTGCAATGGGGCGCCTTTTCTGAATTTTTAAGTTTTGGACTTTGAATATCTCTAATTGGAGTTAACGTACTAACATATTAGTTATTTCATATAACCTGAAATAATTGTTTATGATTGAATTCTCGATAGTACAACAAATCTTGAAATCTCAAATCTTGCTTCGTATTTGTGTTAGTACACTAGTATCCCCTTGAACTAGATTTCACTTTTTATCGATGTAACCGAAAGACAGATTGAGATGAAAAACGGATGATTACTGAAAAGTAACAATTACAATTTTCAAGAATGTGAGACATCGAGGCAAAAAACTGTTTTTTCCTTTTTATTAATCAGACGACGGTTTTAATGTCATTTTCCAGTACCTACCTGGATAGGTATAAAAGGTAAAAATTCGACCCGTTTCATTTTTTGCATCCTCCGCAGTTGACTAAGCAGGTCATTATAGCTAGTGCTCTTTAGGCACGTCACTTTGGTGGGTCCATGACCTGAATTTGGTTTAAAAAATCTAAGTTCAGAGCCCACATCCACAATCCAGTTTCAGATTCCATATCCAATATCCTAGTTCAGTACCCAAGTATCATTTTAATAAGGGGCGCAAAATTCCAAACACATGAATTGAACGAATCATCGCACAAAGCGTATCGTGCAAAACCGACACAAAAAATACGTGATATTTTCAGTTATCGAGGGCTGTGGATTTACGTCATGTTTTGTTTTCTAGTAAAACCTAACTATCAGTTCGCTTTCACATCTCATCCAAGTCAGTTGATAAAACAAAACCGCTTACGTTCGGGACGGAAAAAAACAAGTACAGTATTGTGTAGTGTACAATAGAACGATCTCGAAATGAGTGAGCCAAACGAACAAAAGCTACCGCCGATACGAAAGAATACAATTATTGCATTAACTTCAGGCAGTGCAAAATTCTCTGAGAAAATTGAGCGCGTATAAAATAAGATCACACACACAGACATTTTTCGATCTCGTCGAACTGAGTCGAATGGTATATAACACTATGGGTCTCCGAGGCTCCGTTCAAAAGTCGGTTTTTCAAGCAATTCTAATACCTTTCTATAGAGAAAGGCAAAAAACAAAATGTAAGCCAATCGGCCACGTAAAACTTATACGCGGAAAGGCCTGAATAAAAAAAATTTATAAAGAAAAATACTAACTATGGATTGTTATAAACCATGAGTATTCGTAATTGACTAACATGAGGGAGACATATTGGTGCATGTTGCTTAAGACGGTTAATTTAATCATGCTCTTATGATTGATTTTCTCGCCTATAACGAAACTGTTAATTTCTTGTTATAGATCAAAATCTTCGGCATGAGCAGTGTGCTCATTCTGTTCATAAGCGAGAGATGTGAATGCTGACATCCATACATCCATGTAATAATATAAAAACTTTTTCAATACTCAGAAAGACATGGTATCTGCGACACCTAGACAATTCGAGTAGTAAAAATTTTGTTATTCATAACATTACAGTACAACCTTATGAGTTGAAGAATCCGATCAATTATTATGAATCTCATGAAGAGCTTTTTAAATATTTATTTTATTGTATCCTCTTATTTATAATTTATGACTTATACATTGGTCTTTGTCTCAGATACAACAATTTACCAAATTTCACTATCTTTAGGTTTTGTCTCAGACTCGTCAGTGCAGAGTGCAGTTGAACTGCTAAGCAGACCAAATTACCAAATTTGTTTTGACACTTCCCAAAATATACCACTGAAAGTACAACAATATCAATATTTGGCGTTATAAATTGAAAATATTTGGTTCCATTTGATTTTTTTACATGTTATACGTCGGTCGTCGCTATAATTTGACTTACAGTGTTATGAACAGGGCAATTATTCCAAATTTTTGATATGATTTGACATAAATGTATTTCTATTATATTTGTTGAACTTCTTTGTAATGAATTGGTATAGAATTCGCTCAAACTAAAGGAAAAAATTCCGAAGATTGGAGTAAGCATGTCAGTTTTATTCACATTCACGTCATCCAATTAAGTCTCTGACATTACCCATCCGTATTTTATCTGATTTGTATCGTGAATGTATAGATAGTAAGGAAGAAGTATTAGTAATCGCCTTGAAAAATGCGGTTTTCTAAGTCTACATGATTAGTAAAAAATAATTTCTATGATTCATTGTCATTTCGGCGTAAATCAGTTTCGTTGCGGTGAAATTGCGCAGAGGGTCTGAACATGAAACACGAAAATCATTTATATTGCATCCTTCTTGTATTTTGAAATTTATTTGAAGTTAATAAATGCTACAATAGAACATCAAAATAATGCCCAGGGAATTACTTTAATGCAAATTACTCTTAACTTAAAATGCAATAAACAAGTGGGTCTAAAATGTAGTTTAAACCCATATGAAATGAAGCTGTCATCAAATGAACACACACACACATACACGAAACCAGTTTTGTGAAAGAATTGAATTAACAACAATGTTTTAAAGAGGAATTTTGAAAGCAAAATTAAGAGTTTATACATTGTTTTATTCTTGAACTAGTTTGTTTATTTTTGGTGATTGGCAATGAATTGAAAAACTAATGATAAGATCAAAATCTTTCTAAAGTGTTAGTTAATGCAAACGATTTTTTAAAGATTTATGAACAATCTAAAATCTATCATACTACTTGTCAAAAGTGGCATTAATTATAGCAGTCATAAATCAATAAATTATAATAAAAACCAAAAGGCATTCGAATTGTTACTTGAGTATTCCAGAGTTTATATCCATTGTCCGGGTACAGAACTCATATCCAGAATCCGCTTAACCCGGCGAACGACCGCAACTTGGTTAAAGCCGGGTATAAATAAACGACATAAAAAAATATCCAGAATCCAGGTTTCAGGTTCAGAACTCAGATACATCCCAAAGAACTAACTGCGATATTTTCTTGTAATACAATATAGGTAAATTAGAGTTTTTGCTATCGTTGGTCCCGCCTTATTAGTTTGATTTGCACCGTTCGAATTTCTGCGGTCGAGAAATTTTATTGCCCATTTTTTACTCTCGTTCACCTAACCTTACTTATTTTGTTAGAAACTTCCAAAACACCCCTCAGCGCACGGGTCTGTTCTCACGTCATCCAATAATTTATCTGACATTAAGGAGTGTATCGAAAATAAGCTATCCACAAATTTTCTTTCAAATTATGATAAAATACGATATTTTATTGTTATAAAATTGATTATTGTACGAGGTTAAACTTGAGCATCATGAAAACCGGATGAAATTTAAGTTATTCCTTCACGAATTCCCGAACTTTTGATCGAACGCTCTTCATCAAGTTCCGGACAAGTGTGGCATCGCATTTTTTGGACGCTTGAGCCCAAATTTTTATGAGCTTCTGCATGTTCCCAGCTGGCTTACCAGTCTTCTTGAAGACCCTCTTCACGATTGCCCAGTAACGTTCGATGGGTCGAAGCTGAGGGCAATTTGGTGGATTGATATTTTTCTCAACGAAATCTATACCCTTTTCCGTAAGTCAATTGAGAGTGGTTTTGGCATAGTGAGCCGATGCTGAATCCTACCAAAACAGTGGAGATGTACTATGCTTCTTATATAAAGGCAACCATCTTTTCTGAAGACACTCAGATCGATGGATTTCTGCATTTATAGTTCCGGTAGTGTAAAAATGGTTGACTTCAAACCACAGGAACGTATTGCTTGCTATACCAGTACCGTTCGGCCGAATTTCTCCACTTGAATCGACCTGTCCGCATCGCTCACATCCTCCCCAAAGACGACAATAAAGTTTTGTGGACCTGGAAGGGTTTTTGAGTCCTCCTTCACATAAGTCTCATTGTCCATCAAAACGCATGTATCTGGATACTGCAAAAGACGCGAGTAAAATTTCAGGGCCCTTGTTGCTGCTCGCTTATTCTGTTTTACACTTGTAGGTCTTCAGATGATTTCGCCTCTTGATACGCTTACGTTCCTGCTTTTTTTGGCCAAACCATGTATTGACATTGATTTGTTCTTCATGATTAGAAATACCACTTTCTGGTCCAGTTTCGGGTTGGAAGAACCAGGTTTTCTGCCTCTTCCTGGTAGCTCATCCAAAGAATAGTGTTCCCAATTCTATTTATGATGGTTTTAACACTGGCATGATGAATTCCAAACCGCTTCGCCAATTTTCGCGTAGTAATACCCTTCTCACTTAGCCATATGTCCAGAACCTTAATTTTCACTTCCTTTTCAATACGCGACATCTTGAAAACGCAAAATTTCAACAACACAAACATAGATTTTGTCGAGTGCTTTTCTCCAAATATTTTGTAAATCACACTAAAATCAGTGTTGGTGTTTGCCGAAAATTTGACAGAAGCTGCTATATTGCTATCTATATTGTATACAACATTTTCAATCCGGTAGAAGATGCTACAAGAACTCGTGTCTCTCAATGCATGAACCGTGAGGGAAATTTTCTACATTGCTTTGCTCCACTTCATACTCTGAGTATTTAACGGCCCTTAAAAAATGCTATGTTGAATTTACCAAGAGAGAATCGCAAGTTGACAATTATCACAGAAAATCGAATCGATGATTCGACTTGATGATTCTCATACTAAGTTGCAATATTTCAAAACCCTTGTGTGGAGCATTCACATACATTTTCATAGACACAACTTATACAAAGGTTATATGTACATAGTTAGAATAAGCGGCAATAGTAAAATGATTCTATCGCAATTATCCACTGTCCATACAGAATCGGATCGCGAAACGAGAATAAGCGACAGCTTGTTGCTTCAGAGAGAATCCCCACAGCAGCGTGCTAACCTTTGATTCTCACACAGATCATCGAGAGAAATTCGCTCTCGCACCGGTGTTTATTCTATGCTAAATGAACCATTCCGGTTTTTTTGTTGCTGCGATGATATCCGTCTTTCTTTGATGGCACTGATTGAATCGTGTGAAGAGTTGCTAGTGAGCGTCCTTCGATACGATAAAAGCCATCCTTAACTAAAATATCTACATTTATTCATCTATTTAAAACACTACAGTGAATCTATTTCAAAATCATTGTGCATTCCACGATTTATTGCTGTGGAGTTAGTTCTAAAAATGTATAGTGTAATTCGGTAGTGAAATTTTCTGAACTTTTTAACGAGAATTTTGTAACGCGCTTTCAAGTAAGCTTTATATGAAAACATGAGTATGAGAAGTGAAGATTACATCAATACATCTGTATTCACTTATCATATACAATTGTATATATTGAGGAACTTTAATTTCACATCTAGAATGACAATAATTCAGTTAATTCAGCTAGTTACAAACATGCAACCGTATATTTGAAATGCTTTCTGTTGCTTTAAAAAAAATATTGAAAAAATTGGTTGCTTTAAAAACATTAAAAAAAGTGGGTCTCATGACAAATTTTCATCTGAGGCGTGAAAAATGTCGTCTCTATAACAACTGAAACATATAGGTAAATTTTCATACATCCAATCGTTTCCATCTCAGGTATCTGATTTCAATGGATAAAAAAAACCACCGGAATCAACAAATATCGAGCAAAAATAACACTCGGATAGGTGTTGGTGCGTCAAAACCACAAATCCACAAATCGACAAAAACAAGTTATGATCCCCATCTGATACTGTGTCGAACAACTCGTAGCTTTACGTACGCAGCAATCCTTTCACGTTCAAACAGTAAATTCTGGTGCTGCTGTTGCAGCATGTACCCCACCAACATCCCACCTGCCAGGGAACCAGGATGAGAAGTTCAATTTTCAGCAGATTCGGAATCAGCACGTTTAGAGCATTTACGTGAGCAAATAATATTCGGTACCGGGACAAAAACAAGCTGTTAGAAAAGCATTACTGTTTAGTGGATTCGTGATTTGTTAACACATGGGAACTATCTCGCAAAAAATTTATTCTCCGTCTCCGTTCGGATTACCGGTCGAATCCTTTAGCTAGGTAGCATTTTGATGTTTGTGACACAAAAGGGAGGAAATGTGTGCATTACTCGTTTTAGACAAAACATGCTAGATATTTTAAACACAAAACTCGTTTAGTGAAGCGCTTTGCTTGCCTTGATCGGTATTTTCTATACGAATATTTTGATAAACTTGAAGTAAGTGTTGCCTCTTCAACCTAAATATACCACCGGAAGCTACGAAAACCGCAGGAAACTAGTTGCATACTTATGATCTAGGTTCGAAGTCGTCTGTTTTTTTTCCAACGCTTTATGCTCTTCACAAAGTTATATGGAGGGCTCACATAATTAACCCCACGTTCACTGCAAACTCAAGTTTAATCCTTAACTCAGCGCAAATTACATTTGTTCGGTAGAAAAAAAAAGTCCAATCTATCCCGCAACAGAAACATATATCCCGAAGCGCCATTTCCAGTATCGGTAGTCGAAAATTTCTCCCATTCACACGAAATTTCTCTCTGGCTATCCAAAACTAAGCCATTGCATCAATTTATTCTATTAGATCCTCGTCGGATTTGCGGTTGAGCAAAGCGATCCATTAAATTCAGTTCAGTAAATCATCCGGATAACTGTCCGAAGGAATTCGTTTTGAAACCATGCCAGCAAAGTGTAATCTGAACACAAGTGGCCAGTTCGAATTGGTTTCCTCATCAAGGAGGTAAAGGAGTGGGAAATTTTCAAGCTTCAATGCAGCAAAGCGTAATTGTTGCATTCATGAAAACCCCCGCCCAGTGAACCTGAAAAGCAAGCGCCTCAGTTGTGATATTGATTCTCCAAGACGAACAACACAATCGTGATCCTTGATGAACGGATTTAATTTCGAACCTAGTTGCAATAGAGTGGCAATCAATTTTGTTCACCTTTGGGCTATCTTTCAAAGCATTGCACAGAAATCTGATATTCATCGACGTACCGGCTTTCAGACTTGCAACTGACAAGATATTTTTTTTTTTCGTAGAAATAGATTCTCTAGTTTTCACATGATGCCTTCTTACTTCTGCAATACGAATTTACTTTTCACGCAAGGCATTAAAAACCCTACGACTACGACTACGACTAAAAAAATACAGAAAAAATAATACCCTAAATTCCAAACAGGAAACCATCGAAGCCGAACGGCATCCAATCGCCAAGTCGGTCTTTCAGTTTAGAATCGTGCATCTGTGGCAAGGCCCCATTTCTCCGAAAAATCCATTTTAATTAATCCCTGCCTGGAAGGAAAAGCAGAAGTAGCAAAAATCTACGTCTTTCCATCTGCCAACGCTGATTTTTCATTGCTACCCGGAGCCGTTTCGATCTCTTTCGCTTTTTGCTTTTGGATTCGTTTTTCGGCAGTCTAGGCGAAATTTTTCGATTTCAGCTCATGCTTAGATCATTCTAGGCAGTCTGTTTCGTACGGTGATTCCTAAATCCTTCGGATACACACATGTGTTTCAAAATGGAAGCTGTAGGAAGGCAATTGAAGGACCGGATCGACATCGAATCACTGCAATTTTAAAAGTTAATTTTATCGCTATATTCAGCTGTCTGCTGTAAACGAAGGAATCGGACGAATGCTTATCTTGTTGTGCTGTGGATTCGATTTCTTAACAAGGTAGATTTAAAGTAAATGTTCGAGTGGATTGAATTGTGAATAATACAAAAAAAAGAAACAAAGAAACAAAGAAACAAAGAAACAAAGAAACAAAGAAACAAAGAAACAAAGAAACAAAGAAACAAAGAAACAAAGAAACAAAGAAACAAAGAAACAAAGAAACAAAGAAACAAAGAAACAAAGAAACAAAGAAACAAAGAAACAAAGAAACAAAGAAACAAAGAAACAAAGAAACAAAGAAACAAAGAAACAAAGAAACAAAGAAACAAAGAAACAAAGAAACAAAGAAACAAAGAAACAAAGAAACAAAGAAACAAAGAAACAAAGAAACAAAGAAACAAAGAAACAAAGAAACAAAGAAACAAAGAAACAAATAAAACAAAGAAACAAAGAAACAAATAAAACAAAGAAACAAAGAAACAAATAAAACAAAGAAACAAAGAAACAAATAAAACAAAGAAACAAAGAAACAAAGAAACAAAGAAACAAAGAAACAAAGAAACAAAGAAACAAAGAAACAAAGAAACAAAGAAACAAAGAAACAAAGAAACAAAGAAACAAAGAAACAAAGAAACAAAGAAACAAAGAAACAAAGAAACAAAGAAACAAAGAAACAAAGAAACAAAGAAACAAAGAAACAAAGAAACAAAGAAACAAAGAAACAAAGAAACAAAGAAACAAAGAAACAAAGAAACAAAGAAACTAAGAAACAAAGAAACAAAGAAACAAAGAAACAAAGAAACAAAGAAACAAAGAAACAAAGAAACAAAGAAACAAAGAAACAAAGAAACAAAGAAACAAAGAAACAAAGAAACAAAGAAACAAAGAAACAAAGAAACAAAGAAACAAAGAAACAAAGAAACAAAGAAACAAAGAAACAAAGAAACAAAGAAACAAAGAAACAAAGAAACAAAGAAACAAAGAAACAAAGAAACAAAGAAACAAAGAAACAAAGAAACAAAGAAACAAAGAAACAAAGAAACAAAGAAACAAAGAAACAAAGAAACAAAGAAACAAAGAAACAAAGAAACAAAGAAACAAAGAAACAAAGAAACAAAGAAACAAAGAAACAAAGAAACAAAGAAACAAAGAAACAAAGAAACAAAGAAACAAAGAAACAAAGAAACAAAGAAACAAAGAAACAAAGAAACAAAGAAACAAAGAAACAAAGAAACAAAGAAACAAAAAAACAAAGAAACAAAGAAACAAAGAAACAAAGAAACAAAGAAACAAAGAAACAAAGAAACAAAGAAACAAAGAAACAAAGAAACAAAGAAACAAAGAAACAAAGAAACAAAGAAACAAAGAAACAAAGAAACAAAGAAACAAAGAAACAAAGAAACAAAGAAACAAAGAAACAAAGAAACAAAGAAACAAAGAAACAAAGAAACAAAGAAACAAAGAAACAAAGAAACAAAGAAACAAAGAAACAAAGAAACAAAGAAACAAAGAAACAAAGAAACAAAGAAACAAAGAAACAAAAAAACAAAGAAACAAAGAAACAAAGAAACAAAGAAACAAAGAAACAAAGAAACAAAGAAACAAAGAAACAAAGAAACAAAGAAACAAAGAAACAAAGAAACAAAGAAACAAAGAAACAAAGAAACAAAGAAACAAAGAAACAAAGAAACAAAGAAACAAAGAAACAAAGAAACAAAGAAACAAAGAAACAAAGAAACAAAGAAACAAAGAAACAAAGAAACAAAGAAACAAATAAAACAAAGAAACAAAGAAACAAAGAAACAAAGAAACAAAGAAACAAAGAAACAAAGAAACAAAGAAACAAAGAAACAAAGAAACAAAGAAACAAAGAAACAAAGAAACAAAGAAACAAAGAAACAAAGAAACAAAGAAACAAAGAAACAAAGAAACAAAGAAACAAAGAAACAAAGAAACAAAGAAACAAAGAAACAAAGAAACAAAGAAACAAAGAAACAAAGAAACAAAGAAACAAAGAAACAAAGAAACAAAGAAACAAAGAAACAAAGAAACAAAGAAACAAAGAAACAAAGAAACAAAGAAACAAAGAAACAAAGAAACAAAGAAACAAAGAAACAAAGAAACAAAGAAACAAAGAAACAAAGAAACAAAGAAACAAAGAAACAAAGAAACAAAGAAACAAAGAAACAAAGAAACAAAGAAACAAAGAAACAAAGAAACAAAGAAACAAATAAAACAAAGAAACAAAGAAACAAAGAAACAAAGAAACAAAGAAACAAAGAAACAAAGAAACAAAGAAACAAAGAAACAAAGAAACAAAGAAACAAAGAAACAAAGAAACAAAGAAACAAAGAAACAAAGAAACAAAGAAACAAAGAAACAAAGAAACAAAGAAACAAAGAAACAAAGAAACAAAGAAACAAAGAAACAAAGAAACAAAGAAACAAAGAAACAAAGAAACAAAGAAACAAAGAAACAAAGAAACAAAGAAACAAAGAAACAAAGAAACAAAGAAACAAAGAAACAAAGAAACAAAGAAACAAAGAAACAAAGAAACAAAGAAACAAAGAAACAAAGAAACAAAGAAACAAAGAAACAAAGAAACAAAGAAACAAAAATGAATGAAAATACACTTGTTTCATTTCAAGACTACTACTACTCTTGCCTTAAACTCATTATGGGGGTCCGCTAGTGAGACTTCGAAATTTTAGCTCGATTGTTGTTACCAAAATGTAGAAACCTTTCTTGGTGGTAGTTTGATTTGTTCTCGTCACACTGGCAATGAAAACAACAGGAGTCTTAAATGTCAGAGACATAACCATGACATTAATTCTATTTGAATTATGTGTAAATATTTAGAAGTAGGATACTTATCCACTGATGTTATGAAATTTCTTGATAAACTGTTCTCGATCATCTTAGTTCCGAAAGGGTATTAATTTAACAACACGTGATACAATTTAACGCGAATTCGAATGGATTACATTCAAAAACTGTTGAAGTACGATATACTTGCATCTGAAGTTGGTTAAATCCCAGTGATAAATTTCCTTCCTTTCAGGTAGAATATTCGATAGATCTTTCTATTGCAATCTAGTAGCGCTATTTTATTTCAGCATTTGATTAATTGCCGTACAAACTTTCTGTCTCTGCCGTTTTTGACGTCAAGTACCCTAGCACTAACTGAAAAGACGCGACGATTGCGTTTTTACAAGACAGAACTCAAAACCATCGTCCGTGGTGGGGAACACTTGGAATTTCTACTGGGCATCTGACATCAATCAATTCCGATTATCTTATAATACGTAAATTTTTCTAAATATCTACTATTCCAAATTTCCTAAATGTTGATGCTAGCCATTAATTTAAACGATTTCGAATTTATTGGTCACTATGTTGGTTTATAGAAAAAAATTTCACAAGCATTCAATAATCTATATATATATATATATATATATATATATATATATATATATATATATATATATATATATATATATATATATATATATATATATATATATATATATATATATATATATATATATATATATATATATATATATATATATATATATATATATATATATATAAAAATGCAGAGATCATTCTTTGTAATCGCATCACGTGAAAACGGCTGAACGGATTGAGATGCTTTTTTTTTTGTTTGATCAGTTTTTACCCCCACCGGGTTCGTACATCAAAAAAATTAGAAAAACTTACCGGAAAAGTGGGAAAACCCAATAAAGTTATTTTGTATGGACAATGGAATTTTCCACTGAAAAAGTCGCCAATGATTGCTAGATCATCGATAGGTGTTTGGCGCATAACGAGTTGCATAAGTGTTTGGCCGTCGAAGAAAGGAATACTAGATCGTTGAAAGAATCATTTGGCGCGCAACGAGTTGTTTTGTGTGAATTCATGTGGTTCGTCATTTCGAGCCACGTGCTTAATTGGGTATCAACATTATTGATTGCCAAATGATTCAATGATGGAACGCATATGGGTGTTCTAGCTATACCGTAAACATGATCAAAAGTTCTGATACTGTTTACCAGAAGATGCATTGTGTGCAATGTAATCAGTTAGTTGTTTATTGTTGGCTATCGTAGGCGTGAGTTGAACAAATCACGTTATAAATAGAACGATTTTTGTACGAATCAATGATAAGATGCTGCTGTTTAAATAATGAGATCAATCATAGAGGTTTGCTTTGAATTTAGCATGCTGAAGTTCGTTCGCGTCGGGTAAATTCTGGTGGATTGAAAACCATTAGTTGTGAGATTTTATGCATTGACTCGAACGATAAGCTGCATACTGGTACAATCACTCCTCATCTTCACTCCTCTATAACAGAAGAACTGCACATTATTTTCATATAAAACTTTCTGATATAGATTCTCAGTGCCGAACTCCATTATTCATTAATTGTAGGTGGGGTACTAAACAAAATTATGTGGTGTTGACTAATGAGATGACTATTGATAAAGCTATTAAACGAATGCAGTGTTCATGTAAAAGTTAATGGATACAATATTTAAAAGAATGGTAACTTGAACTTTCGAATGTCCAAGAATTACTCATTTTATCATTCGATTTTTTAACAATATCAAACTAACCATAGTACTCAAGGAGTAGTAAGGATTTGAAGATAAAGTGCGGAAAATTCGACGTAACAACGTTCATTTAAGTAAGAAGAAGATTTCTCGCATCTAAACTTTTACCGTCTACCAGAGGAGTCGAACTTAGCGATGCGAAACATCCGAGTCTCTGATATGTTAAAATTTTTTTTTGCCCACCACTCCCCCACACCAAAAAATTTACTAAATAGTTACTGACTGACCAGAAGTCATACATTAAAAGTAAAAATAAAGTTTTATCGCTAAATTGTTTCTTCCTGTGATTGTCACGCTACGAACATTCATCAAACACGATTAAATAATATCACCAGACTAGCGAAAAGTGACGAACTACAAGTCGCGAGGGCAGCTTTTGTAAATTTGTTCTAATCAATTTAAAGTAGTCATCTCTGTTATTTTTGCTTCACTTTTTATTCCATATGTCGAAACCATAGTCTGAGAGAGATCAACAATCGCTATTCGATGCACTGACTCAAAAGATGATTCGCGGTGCATTCGCTTTATTTTTGCGTAACAAAAGCTTTTAACATATTCACAATATTTTTATGAATTCATCGCAACCAAGTAATCAGTAAAACAATGGAAAGATACATTAACAGCATAACGTTTCACAATTCTACTGTCCGAAAACATAAATAAAAAAAAACGGGCGAGACGAAGTTCGACGGGTCAGCTAGTATAAAATAATTTGAATGAAGTTTAGAGTGTTGCCCACGCAGCTCGAAAAAATCCTGTAATTTTCCATCTTATAAAGTGCACATACAGCGTCATATTTCACACATATTTATATCAAGAATATGTAAAATAGTGTGATTTGCAAAATTACATGCATTGAAATCGAGTAAAAAAAATAAAAAAAAAACTATAACTAACAGCGCGACTCGAACCGAGAAATATTAGATCACAAAGCACGCCGTTAATCGATTGAGCCACAGAATCACGGCTTTTTAATGTATAATTGATACACGTAAATTCATACAGTGGCACTTGCTAGCTGAGTACAAATTACACTCAGAGGCAGGTCAATTCTATACGAATGGAATATTGCGTCACTTGACAAGTTAAGTTGTTATGAATTGTATCGTTTGTAAAATTATGTTACCTATCGTAGAATTATGTTACCTATTATGTAAAATTTTTATTTTTTTCTGTGCATTTATCAGACAACAAAAACTTAATTTCTAAAGAATTTTGTTTCCGTCTCGTTTTTGCCTTATCAGTGCGTAGCAGTTCAAATTGAAGTAGTCAATGCAAAATTTGGTAGTTCAATTTAAATCGCTGAGCAGAACTGCTATGCACTGATGAGTTTAAGACGAAACAAAATTAGGCTAACCCCAGAACGGCCAAACCTGAATCGGCCAGTTAAAGTCGAATATCCTTTTGCATTCGGCACGTCAATTTAGACATGGCCCTGAATGAAATTTCTAATATTTATGAAACTGGATGTTAAAACCTTCAAATGGGCTATGATTTTAGGATACAAAAAAAAAATTAACAAGAATTCTGTCCTAAATAGACGAAACAATTCTACTATTGGTTGTAATACGAGTAGGTTAAAATGCCCTCAGGTCGATATAGTAGACGAAGTCCTACATTAACATCCAATATGCACACGGAGAATCCGCAGATCATAGAATTACAATATTGCAATTGTTGTTTTACACTCTTGTTGTAAAAAAAACATTTAACTGATTTAACTAACATATCTACTGATTTTGTCATAATCATTCAGGTGAACGAAATTTTTGTATTCAAATGCTGTCACTTGGCGGAGAACAAAGACAGCAAAATGCATAACAAAAATCCTCTTCATTTTACCAGAAATGTTTCATATTGAAAATTTTCAATGACATCATGAATGTCATTTATGTCAGAGTTAATTGTAAAACAAGTTTTCCATGTACTGAATAGATATTCCTACAGTATAAATGTTTCAATTTCATCTGCGAGTGATGTATTTTCGGACAGTTCATGTTAATGTAATTAAAAATGCTCAACGCATAAAAAATTGTAGCTTAAGTGAAGTGGTAGGGTAACAGAGGTATTTTGGCCACTTCATATATTTTGGCCCAACTAACAAGCTTTATGGATTGAATCGATGTTAAGTAACCCGTGTTGCATCAATTTGAAGCTAATCACATTAAATTACTTATTGCGGAAGGGTTTTTCGAAGATATTACAACATTTGGTGGATATTTTTACAAAGTTATATTGAATAACGATAAATAAAACGATTTTCGAAGACAAGAAAGAGGTAAATGAATTGTCACTTGATAGCTAAAAGCTATGATTAATCAGATTTATGTCCATAGCAAGTCAATTCTAAGTCTTGGTATTACAATGGACTTCGCAACCGACTTATTGTTATGTCCCTATTTCAACCAGAAATTCTATCAAAGCTGAGTAGTTCATCACTTCCGGTGAAACCCTCAGCGAGGACATACGGTGTATCGTGTTAGTGCGGTGAAAATTTAAGTATTTCGCGAGAAAGAAAGGATTTTCATTTATACTCTGGCGTTTTCACGTTGTCGCGCAGCGAGATTTTCACTTGTAGTCCATTGAAAAGAAAGTCCACTGGACTATGAACGAAAATCAACTGGCAATATAGCCTAAGTTGCTGTGCCATCAATCGGTGTCATCTCAAGTCAGGTGACGCCACCCAGAATTGAAGAAGAAGAAGAAAAAGAATAAGAAGAAGAAGAAGAAGAAGAGTAGTTCATTTGTTTCTCAATGAAAAATGAAACTACGGTCTGTTTGTTTATGTCACCCATTGAATAGAACGAAACATCTTTGGCTTTCGCTTCCATTGAATAAGAAAATACTTTGCGAGAAGCGTCAATTCTGGAGTATTATCTTTGAAATTTTCTTCATAGCCAAAGATGACATTTGAAATTTTAATCAGAGCTAACCTAATCACATGCGGTGAAAATTTAAAAGCAATAAAAATTTTAATGCAGCCTAATGTTTCATAATATGAGATTTATTACTACTTCAAGCACGAGTTTGAAAAAGCGTTGAAATTTCACCGGAAAAGCGAAACTTCTTCGCTCCAAAAAGTAATAAATCTACAGTATCGGACTTGATCTTCGAAATTAATACTAATTATCACTTCTCCGGTTCTGTCATCTTTTGATAAAATACTCTACCGAAGAAGAAGGTTCTATAGTTAAAAAGAAAAATACAATTCCAATCTATTACGCAACGTTCGTTCCATTACGTAACGTGAGAAAAATTTCCTAATATTTAACCAAACTACAGAATATTTCGTGCATTTCCCGTCCAGTAAAAAAAAAACTAGCAGTGAGAAGACGAAAACCTAAATGGCTTAGCATTGGGAAAAGAGTTTCCCGAACACCCGGTGCCCACGCCATAATCACAGCCCGGTCGCGGCACCGCGGCTGTCACTCGTGAGCACATTTTTGCTGTCCTCACTAAGTTCTGAAACACCTCCACCCGTGCACCGCCATCATTGCAGTTAGTGACCCTGTTAAGTCCACAAATGCTTTCTGTTTGCTAATTTTATTCGTTTTTTTTCTGCTGCTACTATAATTGTGCTACAGTGTGTTAAGAAGGATGCAGGATGTTTTTCGAACCAGATAGCGTTGGATACCGTAAAGTTTCGTATGCCGCTCGCTAGTAATTTCGACGCTTCCGGTTTTGGGTACGGATCATTGTACAACGATTCACTGCAATTTATTGGTATTAATTCGTTTTCGTTTGCTTTCACGATCGGACAGACATTTCCTTCCGGTGCGGTACTTGATGGCAGATTCCAAAAACACGACAAAATGAGAAACGCGTGGGCGGGAAGAAGATAATTACTATAAATCATGGCTATAAAACTTTTCTCTGTCTGTGCTGCAGTTGTTGCTGTCGTTGGGTTTTCCATTCCCCCCGCCCTGCGCCAGAGAGACCACCACAATGTGATGCAATGTCGCTGCTGTGTTTGTTTTTTTCCTTCTTCTTTTGAAAAGTTTATTCCGGGAAAGGGTAGATTTCTCTGCCACCCTCCGGTGATGAAACTCGAGATTTATTCCTTTTTCCGCTAGAAATACTTGTTTATTAGTGTTTCTTTCGGACCGAATCTCCAAGGAGAGGTAGACATGCTAAGTGAAGAAATGGATTCGTTACTTAGTAAAGGAAATTATTTCGTTGCTGATGTCGCAGTTTATTCGGAATCGGAAAATGGAACTAAGAAAAAAAATATATAAAAAAGGCTGGGCGTGACTGTTTCAATGTCGTTCATTAGCGAAGGATGTGAATCATGTCGTTTTATTATGTTGCTTTTCAGGTAAGATGGATAGCCGTTATTTGTAAAGGCAATAAATTTTCGTAGACCGACTGAATGGTTAAACTATTGCTTTATTGTGGTATTACTCAAAGTTGCGATCAAAACGCAGTAGTTTGGGATTTAGAGAATCATAAAAGCCTTGTATTCAATGAAATGCGAATTTCCAGAACCAGGCAGAAGAGTGAAATCAAAGATCGATTTAGGTTGGAAAAGATAACAGATCCCTTCGCTATCTACTAGGAAATCTCTCAGCGTGTTCATAACAAAAAAAGATCAGAGATATTCCTAAAAGTCCCATTTAATTAACAAATTGGTGAATTAATTATCGTTTGCCACTCGGAGGCTTACCATCAGGATGAAGTAAAAGTAAAACAATCATATTAAATCACATTATGGTATTTAAATAAACGCTTGAATTCTATGATAGGACTATAAATATAATCCTGAGAATCGTAATAAAAAAGTGTGGTTCGTCGGTTACATAATTTATACGGATTTATTGCCAAAACCAGAAGTGTTTCGTATAATTTACCCTCGTAAACAAATGAAGACTTTCACGAAAATCACTTGCTATCTCAGTGATTATACGTACGTAAGGAATGGCTGTTTAAATGTTTGATCCTGGTCACAAAATCTCCAGTGTCTTTTATTCGTTGATTTTACTCATTATTCACTTCACTATAGTTTGAGTCGTAAGCGATTTATTGCACCGAACGAGATACGAAAAAAAGAATTTGTATTTTTCCGGTTCGTTTATTGAAAACATATATATTCTATTTCGCTAATATTTACCTGAAGGATGAAAAAACAGATTCATTTCATTTTGCTGCTACCAACTCAATATTATCAACTCGTGTGAAAAGTACTTCAAAACATCATCCCAGTGTCACTCTCACGAAGCACCATTCACAAATGAATCTCAAATATTCCGGTCGTGGGTGACTATTTGCGTATACTGAGTAAAACAACAGACGACAGTAACTTTATTCCAATATTTACTGCTGGGACTCATGACCATGTTTTCCACCGAGTGTATGTCAACGTAGAAGTCAACATATTTGCCGGGGATGGATTTGCTGTTTCCTTGTGTAAGCAGAGTTGGAATGTGAAACTAAACAACAGTTATAAATCCCGTTCCATCCGAGCTACAATTCCAGCGACGGAAGCTACGGAGAAGGAAATGTTTATGTTCTCTTCAATTATGGTGCAAATGTAATATCTGAAATGTTTCACATGAAGCTTGATGGAGTGCTTTTTATGTACAGACAATATCCGACTGTTGGTTTCCTTGGGCATGAGAAAGGATAGCCGGCATATCCTGTCGGGTGTTTCATGAAGGAACAGCAATTAAAATGAAAGGGGCCACCGTGGCAAAATGTATCCGAAGATGTTTACAAATCGATTTCAATAGTGATAATCTTACCAACGAAGATTTTTGTGCTATAAAAGTTTTGACTTTGGGCCGTTTTTCGAATTGATGGACCATCCGTTGTATAGTCCTGACTTGGCACCTAACCACTTCTTTTTGTTCCCTTCCGAGAAGAATAAACTGCGTGGAAAGCGATTCAATACTCCTGAAGAAGCTGTTGAAGCGTTCAAAAACCATGTTTTGGAAGTACCTCAGAAAGAGTTAAAAAATGTTATAAAAATTGGTTCAAGCGTATTCTAGGGGGATATTTTGAAAAACAATGAAACCATTTTCGATCACATATATTACTTCATTTTTAAGCTATATACAAAAGGTAACAAGCCTCGTATAGGAAAAAAAACCCTGTTTCAATTAACCTAGTGGTGTAATGATGCCATTATCATATTATCCATTTTCTCCTATATAACACATGGGCATAAAGGTCCTGGGCCTAACAAAAAGAACACCATTGTTTTGGTTCAAAATTAACTTTATTCATCCTTCAAGAGCAACGCAATCATTCCAGTGCCGCTCTAACATTTCAATACCACTTTTGTTGAACGATTTATCTTTTGCTTCAAAATAGGCCACAGTTCCTCTTCTTTCTTGCAAAATTTCTCACAGGCAAGCATTTTTTTAGATCTGCAAACAGCCAGTAGTTGCAGGGAGCCAAATCTGATGAATACGGTGCGTTGTTTTGATGAAACAATTTTTTTTATTTGCCATATGCGGGCGTTTCTTTGCAATTTCAGCCTTCCAACGCTCCAATGACGCTATTTAATATTCACTTTTCATGGTACTTTCTTTCTCAAGATAGTCTATATATATTATACCACGCACATCTCAAAATACCGAGGTCATAACCTTTCCAGCCGATTGTTGTGCTTTCGGGAGACGATCGCTTTGATTCCGGAGTGAGGTGATGAATCCATGTTTCATCCATTGTTACATATCGATGCAATTGAATTTTGGAATTGAATTTTGAAACGAACTCAAACATCGTTTTCCGGTACCTACACATCAAATCCGTTCCAAAAATATCCATGTGGTAAGGGTTTTCAAGAAATATCAATAAACCTGAAGTCACCATCTTGGATTTCAGAACGACTCGAAACTCCGTTTTCCGAAATCTACTCTTCAAACCTGTATCAAAAATACCCATATTGTTGGGGTTTCCATGGAATATCAATTGCCTGCTAATCGTTTTCATTTTGTACAGGAAACGAAGCAGATTCGTGAAAAAAGTTTACGTTATTAGGGATTTGATTCGTAAAAAAGATAACGTTATTTGGGATGCGATTCATAAAAAGAGTTACGTATGAGGTGTACAACTTTGCTTCCGCCGTTTTTCGATAGGTGCCTGTACCGACTGAGGCTGGTCAAAATACATAGATGATAATGCCTTTAAAATGAGTGTGTACAGTGCCTAACGAATTGTCATCGCCGCTTCAGTGACAGTTGTACTTCTTTTCGTATCATTCACGCTCGAAAATGTCTGTTTATGTGCCCAATTCTCGCCATTTGCGGGAAGTTTTACTTTTCTGTTACAATTCGAAAAAAATGCAGCTGAAGCGCATCGAATGCTCTCAGCAGGTGATGCTGCTCTGAGTAAAAGAACGTGTCGGGAGTTGTTTCAATGTTTTAAAAATGTTGATTTCGATATCGAAGACAAACATGGCGGTGGAAGAGAAAAGACCTTCAAAGATGAACAACTAGAAACATTGCTTGATGAAGATTCGTGCCAAACCCAAGAAGAGCTTGCCGAATCATTGGGAGTGAGTCAGCAAGCCATTTCAAAACGTCTCAAGGCCCTGGGCATGATTCAGAAAAAAGGAAACTGGGTGCCGTACGAGTTGAAACCGAGGGACATCGAGCGCCGTCTATTTGTATGTAAGTAACTGCTTCAAAGACAAAATCGTAAGGGGTTTTTTCATCGAATCGTAACCGGTGATGAAAAGTGGGTTCGAAACCAAAATCCTAAACGCAGAAAATCATGGGGAAAGCAAGGGCATGCTACTTCATCAAAAGCAAAACCGAATATTCACGGCGCCAAGGTTATGATTTGTATTTGGTGGGATCAGCTCAGTGCGATTTACTACGAGCTCTTAAAACCGGGCGAAACCATCACAGGAGATTGCTACCGAACGCAATTGATGCGCCTTAGTCGCGCGCTAAAAGAAAAGCGGCCACAAGAGCGACATGACAAAGTCATCCGCAAACACGACAATGCTATGCCTCACGTCGCAAAAGTGGTCAAAAAGTACCTGGAAACGCTGAAATGGGAAGTCTTGCCCCACCCGCCGTATCAACATTTTCAATTCTTCGAAGAGTTGGAAAAATGGATTGCTTCATGGATAGCGTCAAAAGAGGACTTCTTTTTTGAGCCGGGATCCGAAAATTGCCGGAAAGATGAGAGAAAGTTGTCGCTAGCGACGGACAATACTTTGATAATACATCTGAAAGCACTTTTTCGCAATAAAGCTTTAAATTTTGGAAAAAAACGGTGGAAACAAAGATGTACACCTGATAAAAGAAGGTAACGTAAAAAAAGTGTGTGTAAACGGAGAATCGGATGTACATTTAAAAACAAAACTAGCTTACTATCCTGAAACTTCATTCTAAGGATCTTAAATTAATCTGGAAAGTTCAATCAAAAGATTATTTTTGCTGAATTAAACACGGGGTAATTACATTATCAGTTATTTCACATAGTCAATATTTCAGATGTATCATACTGGGCCAACCAAACGGCTATGAATTCCATCATCCATATTTTTTCTTTTTTGAAATCGATTTCGATACGACTTTAAAACAATTGTACGATTCGGTTAAATATCCCTTTAGCCAAAGTGATACTTTCGGGGAAATGGCTTTCGGCGAAACCTATCATTTTGGTAATGCCTTTTTTGTCAATATCAGCAAAAACGACCTGCTATATCCATTATGAAGCTTGAGGAGCATTTGACAACATTTTGGGTGAATTTTTTTTTGTGTTGTTGACAAAATCACAAATGATATGACGTCGTCGTTCTTCTTATACTCTTATACCTCTTGAAGACCAGAGTTGGTAGCACCCTCTCAGATTTTAATGAAACATGCCAAACTTTTTTCATCCCTAATTTTTCAAATGACTGTAGTTGAAATATGACAAATATTACAAAAAAGTGTTGTATGTGTTTTTACAGAATTAGTCAAGTTATTAAATAAAAATATCTAAAAACAGCATAATCGACACCTACACTAATAAAAACGTTTTAAACACTTAAAGTAGATTTGCAATAAAATACATTTTTGACTTGGATGCAGTGATGGCCCAGCACACGAGCCAGTGCTCATACAGCCCATGTGCTGTGCTTTTTCAAAAAACACGCACACGAAGTCTGAAGCACACGCTCGTGTGCCGTGTTGCTACTAGATCGAGAATCATGTGCTTCGTAGAACCAGCTCGCGATTCAACTGGTGTGCTGGCTCATGAGCTGGAATGGGGGGCTAGCTCGTGAGCTGGCTCATGTGCAGACTTGAATGTCCGTTCTTTTATTTTTTCAATTATATAATACAATTTTTAAGCACACAGTATCCGCTCTTGTCTTATCTCTTGTCAGTAGATGGACTACCCAAATAGCACACGCTCATGAGCAGTGCTGTAGTTGCGGTTAGTCACAGTTAGTCAATGACTAACCAGTTCATGAAACTGAAACTTCTCAGAAAATGAGACAATTGGTTTTCGGAAATTCAAATAATGACTGATTCAAGTAAACACGAAAGGTGCAAAAGTAATTTAAAATTTTAAAAGAACGTGTTCATGGAGGTAGAATTCAAAGGGCGCTTATATACTTGATTCCAGGGCGCAGAGTGAAAGTATTTTGAAATACATTCAAAATTCCTACTGAGGGCGTAAATCATTATTTATTTTCAAACTAGATTAATAACTTCTTGTAAAAAAAATTTGAAAGGGTGCCATAAGAATGACTCCAGGGCACAGAATCATGGTGAGGCTGTGGAACGCAGGGTGATAGTATTTTTAAATACATTCAATACTCCTACTGAGGGCGCAAATCATAATTAATTTTCAAACTAGATGAATAACTTCATGTAAAAAAAATTTTGAAGGGCGCTTAAAGAATGATTCCAGGGCGCAGGGTGGTAATATTTTTGAATACATTAAATACTGCTACTGAGGGCGCAAATCATTAATTAATTTAATTAATTAAATTAATTAAATTTAATTAGATAAAAAAAATCTTGAAAAGAAAATTTTTAAGGGCGTCTAAAGAATGATTCCAGGGCGCAGGGTGGTAATATTTTTGAATACATTAAATACTGCTACTGAGAGCGCAAATCATTATTTATTTTATTTATTTATTTATTTATCTATTTCTTTCCATCTGACCTGGATTGATCTCAATGGAGTTTTTGGTGGAGTGGGAAAAGCCCATTTGAAATTCATCAAATGCGCGTAAAAACCCATCATCTTTTTTAACATTTTACATATTTGTTTACATAGTTACAATTCAAAAACATTAGCCTAACGAATACAAACATTGTCCAGTGCTAAAAAATAATTAAGTTCTACTTATATTCTATCCGAGTCTCTTAAGCCTATTCTTGAAAACAATACTAGATACACAAAAGTCAAAAAGGTCGTACACACTATTGAAAACATTGCACATTGCCCTAATCGGTTCGTTCTGGCCATATTCCGTTCTTCGTAAGTCGAGTCGCAAGAAATTCCGCGCTCTTAGCGTTCTTGGAGGGACATTAATACATATTTGCGAGAGAATTTCAGGAGCATCAATTTCTCCATTCAGCAATTTCGCTATAAATACTGCTCTGAGTATATTTCGTCGTTTGTCTAGTGTGTCCATGTTGAGCAAACGACAGCGCTCAATGTATGGTGGAAGCTCTGACGGATTACGCCATGGCAGAGATCTGAGAGCAAATCGCAGGAATCGTGATTGTACTGCTTCAATTCTATTGATCCAAACACTGGCGTAAGGACACCAAATGTGCACTGCGGTTTCAAGGGTAGACCGTACTAACGCGTAATATAACGCTCGCAGGCAGTATGGATCAGTAAACTCTTTGGCGATCCTCATGATGAAACCTAAGTTTCTATTTGCCTGAGCAATTATATGCGAGTAGTGATGTCTGAAGGAGAGCTGAGAATCAAGAAGCACACCCAAATCTTTGAAAACAGTTACTCTTTCAAGTGTTTCCCCAGAAATAATTTTCAAACCAGATAACTAACTTCTTGTAAAGAAAATTTTTAAGGGCGCCTAAAGATTGATTCCAGGGCACAGAATCATGGTGAGGACGTGGGACGCAGGGACGCAGGGACGCAGGTTGGTAGTGTTTTTAAATACCTACATTCAATATTCCTACTGAGGGCGCAAATCATTATTTATTTTCAAACATATACATTGACGAAGCCTACAAAATTAGATCGAGACTGGTATCTGTATTTTAATTATTACACCTTCGTGAAAGTGTAATGAGGTGACAGTGGACAGTAGAATTCAATGAAAGAAAGTGAAATTGGTTCTTAATGCTAATTCGAAATACATAAATGTGATGAATGCGCTCTAGCTGATGCATAGCTTTGCCTGCATGTTTCACTAATTTGTTCAGCATGGACTCAGGATGGAATAAAAAAAACATATGGTTGGTGAACAGTAAATAATAAGTTTTAGTTACAGCGAGCGCATAAATGTTGTTCGGCACCACAAAGATATTAAATTCTCATTCTGTTAAAGTTGACTCAACTGACCAAACAAGTTTGTTTATCTCTTAAATAACAACACTAGAATTTGAACATGTACTATAAAAATGCCCCAAAATAAAATATTAATTTCAAAACATTGTTATTAGATTCAAATATTTTAGGAGAGCTTACAAGTTATTATTAATTCGACACATAAAAGAAAACATATTACTGTTTTCCGCATATAATTTGATGATTCTTGAGCTTTATTCGATTAATTAAACAAAGTCCTGAATTTATTCAATAAATGTATTAAATTCATAATGAAATGCGAATAACTTAGAATCTTTGATAGTTTAAATTCGAATAAATTCATAATTTCGAAAAACAATTTTAAACCAAATATGAATTTAAGGGGGGAGGAAGTTCTCTGGGACACGATGCCAAGCATCTGCATATCAAATCAAGTGTAAAAATTGCAGCTGAGTGCATTTCACTAAACACTGTAATAGAAACGCTTCGTGCAGAAAAATCTAAAAAAATGCCAAATTCGTCAAAGACAAGTTCAAAAAAATTAAATTTTATCTTCAACTAATTGCATTGCGCCCCTGCGCCAAAGAAATTATGGCGCCCCATCAAAGAAGCTAGCGACTAACCAAAGCAAATATAACAACAACAGCACTGCTCATGAGTCTGGTTTGAAAAAGCACAGCACACGAGCTTAATAGCCACACACAGCAGGTATTGAGCAGCTCGTGTGCTGAGCTCGGACATCACTGCTTGGATGAAATTTCGTTGCAAAATAGGTGACCATGTTTCCTACCTACAGTCAAATATTCAAGTTTGGCACTTTTGAGAAAAAAAAAGTTATTTGAAAAAACTTTTCGTTGCCAAACTGAGTGTGTTTTGAGTGTAATTTTATCGAAAACTAAACCAACGAATGTCACAATTATCTCAGAAATCAATGCAACTAAGTTTGTAAGAAGATATAGTCCTAACATATGTAGTAACTAAATATATTTTTTATTAATCAAGAATTCCATTTCAAGAATCTATGTCTTTGAACAAATATTGCATTATTGCTTCTCTATTTTATTGTTTAGTTTTAAGGAAAGATCAAGGAATTAAATAACAAAAATTTATTTATTTTTATATATAACACTTGTCTTAACGCTATCTTTATGCATGCTATTTTTTATTGTGTTATACAAGCAAAATATTTTTGGTTCATATTCTGAATTAGAATACCTTTTCGCCTCTACTTTGTCACCAAGAATAGGCAAAAAACTGAGGAATTTCTGAGTGCCCGATATTTTTTGAGTCTTTTATGCAGTTCTTCGGACATTTTATTTTACTGTTCAGTGCATATGTAGCAGAAATTTAATTTCGTAATATTCAATCAGTTGGTACAACTGCTCAGTTATATAACTTTCGGGGGGTTGTTATAACATTTCCACAGTCGCGAGCAAGACTGGTTCTTTTTGCCATTCGTTTGAGAGTGCCACCAATAGCAGTTTGTCAATTTTTTCACAAAATCTGTCATTTTTGAGATGAATAACTGAACTGCAATTTGTCCCTATTCCAAAAGTACCGGGAACCATTACAATATTGGTAATCAAAAGTAGGAAACGGTTCTTAGGTAGAAATTGCAGTTTTTTTTCAAATAACTTATTTTCCTTAAAAGTGCCCTACTTGAAATTTTGACTGTAGGTAGGGAACATAATCACCTACTTTGTAACAAAATTTCATACCAAATCAAAAATGTTTTTTTTTTTTTCAAATCGATTTCATATTCCTAAAATCGATTTGTTTCAGTGTAGGAGTCGATTAGGATTTTTTTAGTGTTTTCATTTGAAATCTTGAATAATGTTGTAGAAATTACGCATACAACATATTTTTGTAGGATTTGTCAGTTTTCGACTACAGACATTTTGAAAAAATAATGGTAAAAAAAGTTCAGCCCTTTTCAAAGGACAGTCTAGATCATTTTTGAAAAAAAAAACAAAGTATGCAAAGTGGTTTTTTTGTGACGAAGTCTTCATGTTCAGCAAGTTTCATCAATATCTGGGAGGGTGTAGCACGCGAAGCTGCTATCCCAAATAGCACACGTTATTACACTTTAATGTCAGTAACTTATATGACACAAATTCATGGAACAAGTAGAAGACTTTGCAACGTGCATTATAACTGCTATGTAACCTGAAAAGCGTAAAAGGCGGATCATGTGCGACTTACCGAGGGTTGCCAAACAACTTCTCAGTAAAGAATATTTAATTTGATTTATCGCGCACATCAGTCACAACGAAACAGAAAATATAAGTTTGTGTCAAGTTACATTTTGTTGGTGTTTTTCCCATTCAACATTTACGGCCAAAAATTGGCATCCGATAATGAGAGCTGAAATACTGAATTTAATATTCTTTAAACTCACTATATCTACGCAAAATCTGCTATTCGATATTTATGGTGAAGTTGATCGTTCCAATTTTAGTATATGTCCAGCCGAAGCTAGGACATGGTGAAGTTGATCATTGTACTTATTGAAAACGTGCGCGCCTTCGATATTTTGGGTTTCAGAACATCGACATACAAAATAATATTCATATTTTTATTCCCGTCATATGAAATTTACAGCTACAAAGTTGAAATGTGTTCAGATAGAGTTTTTTTGTGATTAATATTAGTTTTTCATATACCAAAGTTAAAACAGTTGACCAATCGCAATAATTAAGCCTGTTTTAATCCACCTAGTGGTGTAATGATGCCTTTCTCATATTACTAATATATTCAGAAATATCATCGGAAGATTTTGTGAAGAAATTTTTTTTTCATTCTTGAATAAAATAAGACACTTTCTTTGGGTATAAACTAACATAACCTTTTCAAATTGTAAACAGTTATGTCAAGTTGATAAGAATTTTTCTTTATTTTGCATCCCTATAGTTCTGGAACCGGAAATCGGATCCGGATGAAATTAAACAGCAACCTATAAGACTGTAGGAACTATTATTTGAGCCTGTTTGTGGAAATCGATCAAATCATATCTGTGAAAAATTGAGTTAGTCTCGTTTTAAACTTTTTGACTACTACTTCTGGTAATTCTGGAACCAGTAACTTGGAACCAGTATAACCAAAGTCGGTTCATTTAGTAAGTAACTAATAAAGCCTACAAATTGAATCAGTTTTAAGCCAAATCTAGAAGAATTTTACCCATCGTAGCTCTAAATAACGGTGTGAAATTCAATAGCAACCTAGGGGACTACAAGATTTTTTTTTATGAGTGACATTATTTGACACATACCCACACACCCACATACATTGCTCAGCTCGATGAACTGTGTCGAATTGTATAGAACACTTAGCCCTTCGGGTCAATTTCCACTGGTCAATTTTTCAAGTGATTGCATAAACTTTCTTTATGAGAAAGGCAATAAGTGCACTATTATTTAAAAGCATCTTTATCATGATCTTGTAACAACACTAACAAATAAATAATAATGAATAAAAGGATTAAAAATTTACAATTTTTTAATCTGAAAAATATAAATTTTGATGTGGCAACCCTGCACGCTATACGAAATTGAACAAAGCACGCTGTCAATGGAGCAAAGCAGCACGTACCGTCGCGTACCAGTTTTGCATCGTCATTTTTTTCGATTATAGAGGTTTTAACATTGTTGTCATTCACCACTTCGGGCCAGAAAAGTTTTCTGACCCTAGGTGCAGGGTTGGGAATCGAACCCAGGTGGGCAGCGTGAAATGCATCGACTTATCCCTCACGCTATACCCGTTCTCCTGCATCATCATTTTGAATTTGAATGTTTTGACACTCATCGCCCTATAATTTCGGAACCGGAAGTCGGATCAGGATTAAATTGCACAGTATATTTAAAGACAATGAGAGCTTTAATTTTCGTGAAAAACGGCTTAACCGTTGCTGAGAAATCGACGGGAGATCCGTTTTTGGAGATTTTCTTCACTATTATCGGTGCTTTCGGAAGCGGAAACCGGGGACTAGTAATCCCAAAGTAGTTTTATATAATCACTAACTAATAAGATCCATCAACTAGATCAATTTAGCAGTAAGTTTTATAAAAATGAGCACCCCGTTTCGCCATCGCTTGTGAAAAAATACTCATGAAATTGAAAATTTTCACCAATCGCAATGTAATACCGGAACCGGAAGTCGGATCTGGATCAACTTTTCGGGGACTTTTTGAAGAATTTCAAGACCTTTTATTTGCTTCTAAGTTTGTGTAAATTGGTCAAGAAATTTCCGAGAAAATTGATTTCATATATTTTCATAAATTTTCACATATTTCCTTGTAATTCCGGAACCGGAAGTGGTATCCAAATAAAACTCAGAAAAATTGTATAAGGCTATAAGACCTTTCATTTAAATCTAAGTTTGTGAAAATCGGTTCAGCCATCTTTGAGAAACGTGTGTGACTTTCTTCATTTGGGGGTTTGTGCAAAGTGCACATGACTTATTTCTAGTTTTTCGTTTCGTCAGTGTCGAAGACGAAACGTGTGTGACTATTTTTTTCCTTATATTGGTGCATATCACCCTGTAATTCCGGAACCGGAAGTCGGATCCATATGAAACTTAGGAACTTTTTATGGGACCTCAAGAGCTTTCATTTAAATCCACGTTTGTGAAAATCGGTTTAGCCATCTCTGAGAAAATTCCCGGGTTGGTGGTTCAATGCATAGGACGCTGGTCTAACAAGCCAGTTGTCGTATGTTCGAGCCCCGACCTGGAAGTATTCTTAGCGTCAGTAGGATCCATAGTACTAGCCATGCAATGATTCTGTACGCTATATGAATCGGCTGCGAAGTCTGTTGTAACAGAAAGGCCAAATTCCACAAAAGGAATGTAATGCCAAGACTTTGCTTTGAGAAAATTGAATGACATTATTTGTCACACACACAGACATACATACATACATACACACACACACACATATATATATATATATATATATATATATATATATATATATATATATATATATATATATATATATATATATATATATATATATATATATATATATACACTCACACACAGACATTTTGTGATCTCGACGAACTTAGTCGAATGTTACATGACACTCGGCCCTCCGAGCCTCGGTTTAGAAGTCGGTTTTCACAGTGATTGCATAACCTTTCTATTTTCCAAATTTTATGAATATTTCTTTCCCTGGTCATAATGGTAGCCATTGGCATAAGTTTTTCAATGCATACACTGTCGTGACATATGTACTTCGCATATGTACCGGCAAAAAAATTGCGAATAAGCGCTTTTACCAATTTTTTAAAATTGAAGGAATTTTCTACTTAGTCTACTTATTGATTTAAAATTATTGTCCGGGATAATGTACGGAAGCTTTCAACCGACACTGTATTTGTATTTCTTTGTTGCATCACAACGAATACGGCAACCGATATGAAATCATTAATTAACTTTTTCATTGCCGCATTTTGTTACGGTGACGAGTTGGCGACTGAAAACAGTCAATGCGAGCACGTCGTAAGAATTAGATTACCGAAAAGTTACGTTGGAACTTATTGTAACTTAGTATGATGAGTTGTCAATTCGTTACATTATTTTGACTTCATTGTCACCATCATAATACGACTTGTTTCGTCGTGTTTGTCATGCGACCATTATGCAGCATCTGTTTTGTTTTTATTTTTTATGAACAAGTTACATGTGCTACTTGGGATTTGTCGGTTATAATATTGATAATACATAGGCAATTTTCCTACTACGAAACACCTAATATAATAAACCAACGCTCGTCATACAAATCTGGTTGCTTCCCAGATAACTCTTTCCACTGTATATCCAACGCAATACCGGGAAGCCGTTTACCCTCAAACAACACTAAACTCATTACAGATAAGAAAGCAAACTTGCCACCAACCATCGTCATCGTTAACACCACTACAGCGGACCGACCGAAAAGTAAGACATCCCAGTCGACAAATGCCAAGGATCGTCGTTTGCAGTAGTTAATGTGACGAGATAAAAATCAGCTGCAAACACTTTCCATCAGCCCAGGCTGGACGACCGAACGGGATAAGAGCACCATTGAGGCTTTGACTTCCGTACGTCACCCAACTACCGACTTCGGACGGAATTAATCACCCTCTTTCTAAGGACCTTTTTGTTGCTATCCCACCCGCATTGGAGTTCTGTCGGTTCTCGGTCAGCTTACGAGTGAAATGTGCACTCCTTTTCTGGTATTCAACGCAAAGGCTACGGGACTAGAGGATATTGCGGGAGGTACCTTCCCGGAATAATTTCCGCTCGATAGACAGCCTCCTTCTGCATCGTAGGCACAGCACACTATGATAAGCAAAATGAGACGGCAGATGGGGACTCGTCGGATGGCATAATGTCTGGTTTGCAAGCGGGAATGCGGTTACGAGGTTCCCGTGTTAGCAGCTGTTGCTGCAGTGGAACTTTTTCGGTTGCAGACTACATAAGCCGCTGCCGGTGCCGGTGGACACGAAGGAAAAATTTATTAGAACCGTGTCCGTATCGTCCGTATCGTCCGTTCGTACGCTCGTTCACGCCAGTGTCCGGGAGGAACTGTCTGGCACTGAAAGCACTAGGGGAATAGTCTTTCTTCCGGAAGCCGGAAACCGAAGCAAACCCGGAGTTGGTTATTAACCAAGCAATATCATTAACAAATTGGAGCAAGCTTATTATATGAATCAGAATTATGCGGAACCTGCATTGATGTGGTTTCAGCAATAACCGCCGGAAAAGTGGGACAATCGTTAAGCCAATTACGGGTTCTATTAAAGAGTGAATTTAGAACAGCCACAAAAAAAATCAGCTAAAAATTGAACTGCACCGTTAGTTTGTGTAAACTTATAGGAATTTTACAGTCCACTAGAGACTCTTGTTTTGTACTAATTGTTAAATTTGGTACGGGTGGGTGTGAAACTTTGTGTTCCAAACGTTTATTAACTTGAAAGTTTGTTCTAAAATATATAGGAACGCAAAATGGATTTCTCTTACTGTCACTCTAATTTCCAACCGCAGCTGCTGAACAGGAAAGCAAGGGATTCAATTTGTCGTACTCAAACAATTCAATGGCGATTCTGTTCCAGTAAGCATTCGAAAGCACCGATATCGAAGCAGGATTTTATTTTGTCATTGGAAAATGGAGCGGTTGTTGCAAAATGCAACATAAACAACCAGCAATATCGCAGTAGCATTCCGCATCGTCCCATCGCCGGTGTTCGACCTTGTTTTGCTAAGAGCGAAAAGAACCACAGACAATTCCCACTTCAATGAACCACGATCGTCCATTATCATCCTGGGTGATCAATGGTGAGCCATTGTTGCACGATATATACACATCCACAGAATACAAATACACATGTACCTACTACCATGGGAAAGATTAAATTGGAATAGTCGCGACAATGTTGCAACTCTAAAAGTCTGCTTTCAGCACCCACAGTTTGGTTCGGAACCGTCCTAGCCAAGCCAAGCCAAGCAGCAGCATAGAAATAATGGATATTTTTCTCCTCGTTGCACTCGTTCCAATTATTGAAACCGAAAACGGTACCGAGAACAAATATCTGCTCCTGCCTGACAGGGAGGCGACCATAGAAGATAAAAGTGTAGTGGGTATAAATATTTCATTAGAATGGGTTTTCCCTTTTTTGGCAGGAAATTTTTTTTATTGTGTTTGGTTAGGAATTTTTTGCACTAACCATCCATTCATGCATGGATTGGAATATTTTGCGGTTAAATGGAATTTTCTGCACCGAACAATGTGACGTATGCGATAATCAAGGCTTGATGCCGAGAAAATTGCCAACAATGTTTCTGAGAGTTTACGGCGTCAAGAATTTCGGAACGGTCGGAGTGAAATGTTTTACGATGTGGGAATTTCTGCTGTCTGGGTAAAATTGTTTAGTCTGTTCGTTGGTCGTTTGTCTTTGATCAAACTAGATGCTATTGAAGGCACTTGATGTCCCCACCAAACAAAAAACTGTTTTTTTACAACTTTCCGTTTGTACTACAGACCTTCTGTTACAATATCCTTTGCAATGAATTTGTTGTGTACAGAACAACTACAGTAATAGTGCAACGTTCCTTTTAACACTACGGAGTTTTGGTGGGAACGATTGTGGTTCCAGTTTTGTCCAAATTTCACGCTTCCATTGAATCGGAACACGGGGTTCTCGTTTAAAAAAAATACGTGAACGAAGTAGTCGAAGATGAACTACAATTTTGGTTGGTTTTCGAAGACTAGCTCGCGGAGTTTCACCAAAAATACAAGGAACCAGTCCTTTCATGTCATTTTATGCTCCAGCCAAGAGTGTGACATTTTAAAGTCGTTCTGTGTGGCAAAAACAAAAGCAGGTTTACGTCACTCTACGCTGCTTAAACCGAGGCATGTTTGCGAGCAACTATTAAGGTAGTCGCAAATTTACTTCTCTTGATCATTCGGAAACACTTTTTCTCGCTTACTACTGCGGACAAAAAATAGTAAGACATCATAATTCTTCCTTTATTCTATCAAATCTATTTTGCTCCGCTTGTACGCTAGTGCTAACGTTTTTTCCAATCCTCGAAACAAATGTTAAAGTCAATTTCCGGAATAGCCTGCAATGCGCGTAGCGATTCACGTTTGATGTCTTCAATTGACTCAAAACGGTATCCCTGGAGCGGTCGTTTGAGTTTGCTGAAGAGCCAGAAGCCACACGGAGCTGAATCAGGCGACTACGGTGGTTGCGGAACGATGTTGGTTGAATGTGATTCGTCGATTCTCGAGCACCAATCCCTTGATTTTATTGACGTGTTCTTCATCAGTTGAAGTTGATGGCCGCCCTGGACGTGGTTGGCGACATACAATTATCACCGAAGGCCTTTTGCAACATTCTGATCGTTTCGGTACCAGAAATTTTATTCCGCACACAAAATTTCATGGAACTTCTTTGTTGAATAATTTCACTCATTGTAAAAATTGCTGATTGCATTTTTAATTTTAGAAAGACAAACGTTTACTAAACACTAATGAATATTTTGACGTGAAACTTGGCCCGAGCTGATATCTGTCACTATCAACTAGCAACATTGTACGATAAAGATTGGATAGCCTATGTCACTGGACAGCTGCGAACCAGGCTCTACAAATCACCATGTATTGAGTGTGTGAGAGATAGTATGTACCAAAAACTAAACATTCTCTCGATATTTCACTCATCAGGATGCTCATTGATTGCCGACACAATTGATATTATCTTCATTTCTCCTGTCACTGCTTGATTACGATGTGACTAAATAATAATCGAAGAGCATACATATTGATACATATTCATTTATTCCAATAAACTTCAATTCCGATACCTTTTTGCTTTCTCATTGAACTTTATCGATATATGTTTATGTTAGAGCTCTATTTGTTTTTTTTTTCTTTCGCATAGACAGGGAATAGGAGAATGAGAGAGAAAACAAAAAGAGTTGCCTGTCTTTAACTGAGCACTGCTTGGTCATGGCATCAAAAATAAATAATAAAGACCAGTAATTTCATTTTCAATCGAATAATATAAGATGAAAAAGAAATTTATAGCCACTAACCGTCAGCATATCCCTACTAATTCATTTGACTTTTGCTGCCATTTTCAAGTAAAGCTCCCGGAATTCATCGTCAGTTGAATAATCGTACCTAGTCATTTGACGTTTTGTTTGCTCATTTTCGAGTGTCAAGTACTGTAGCTCCTTCATTGCCTTCGCTCTTGGTAGTAAGCAAGTTCGAACGAATAGAATTATAAATGAAGTGAATTATTAAAAATGAAAACTGAAGGAGAAAACAATTAATTTATGTGTATTCTGTAATTCATATGTCAGCTATCTCGTTTGTCTTTCATATATTTTCTTGAACCAATTCGAATGTTTACATGAACCGCATTTGAAGGCCTCTCTCACACTATTGAAAAAGATATTTTGTTACTTCAAGAGATCAACTGACGGTGGTTATACTGAGCCTCGATTGAAGAGAAACGAGTGATGAACTGAATGCTGCCCGTTCGGGCCGTCAGCAAACATTGTGTGTGTCAGAGAGTGAAGTTTACTGCATTAGAGAGATCGTCAATGTGTTCAGTTTCAATTGAATTGAATGAACTTTTACCACAAACGAATTTCCAGACATGACAGTCGCGATCTTTTTTTGGCGGTCCTCCGTGAAACTGGCACCAATTTTAATAAATTGGTTGCACTGCTGAGTTCCCATCATCACATTCATAATGCAACTGTCAAACCGTGAGAACCCTTTAGATTCGTTAGCTTATTTGTATATATCGAGATTTTATGGCACACTTTGATTGAAATGATAACAATGCAATTAATCTCGCGCACCACCAAGCGGTGAGTGCGGTCATTTTATAAAGTACCGGGAACGAATCAGATTTTTTTAAATATTTGTAAGCACATACATGTCTTTATTATTTATCTTTGGTTTTACTGCACTGATAAAGACATGTATGTGCCTACTATAATTTGAAAAAAATTTGGTTCGTACCCGGTACTATCTAAAATGACCGCACTCACCGCTTGGTGGAGGGCGAGATTAATTGCATTGTTATCATTTCGATTAAAGTGTGCCATGAGTAGGGCAGAATCAAATGTCAACATTGTCACTCATTTCGATGCCATAATATAAAGAAACAATTGTTAAAAATAACCAACAAGATAAGCAAAACGAATCGCAAAACGAAAAAAAAACGGAAAAGCACGAAAAATGGGCATCCAAAACCAGGTCATCATGCTCATTTCTTCCATATACTCGTCAACCGTAGATTTTGATTTTTTAACTTTTATGCCATCTACTCTGATTTTTTCGTAGTACATAATGGAACGTCGGAAATTTACTGTGTTAGCACTTGGAATTCCGAGTTTTCCGAGCTACTTTTACTTCCAACGTGAAAAGTATACATTGTAACTCCCAATAAACTGCTATAATTCATATCTGCTGTAAATTGTCCTTTTCCTATTAATTTAAATACACGAGAGATCATGGTGTTAGCTGATTACATCGAAACAAACAAAATATTAAGTGTACCATAAAATCTCAATATACACAAATGAGCTAACGAATCGAAAGGTTCTTACCGTTTGACATTTGTGTTATAAATGTGATGATGGGAACTCAACAGTGCAACCAGTTCATCATATATATTGCCAGTTTCATGGAGGACCGTAGATGTGAGCCAAAAAAAGATCGTGACTGTCATGTCTGGAAATTCGTTTGTGATGGCACTATCGAGTATCTCATTTGACAACCACGTTCACAGTACAGATTACAGTTGACGATGATTTAAGTCAGTCTGTCAAGGTCATTCGACGTGACTGACAAATTGCTACTCTGCTTTTGGCACAGATGTGTTCTAGGGAAACCACAGTCATACAAACCAAAAAAAAACAAATTTCGACGAGTACGATTCCCACACGAAATATAATTTAAAAGTCTTACTACTTTTTGCCCACAGTAGTACATCCTGTTTGCAATGTCAAATCTTCCCAATTTTCTTAACACAAGCAAGGAAGGTTGAATAAGAAATCTCTTAAATTTTAACTTCCTTCTCGAGTGTTAAATCCCTGTTCCAAATGAAGACACAATGCTATTTTAATCATACCATTGTTCGATGCACCGACGACACGACCTGCCACTCGCTTTAAAAACTGTATCGTAAATTTAACTACCTCTCAGTAACTCGTAATGTCAAAATAAGATCCTACGAAATATATATGGAATTGGCAACCCAGGTTGATAAACTGTTGTTTTTAGAAAACGGTTACCATATCCTTGGTTACGTTTGTTGTTCAATTGAAAAATGTAAATAGAACAAAACGAACCAATATGTAATAAGTATTTCAGCACGCTTCTATCGTAGGTCGCAAAGGAAGAAGATGCGATTTCAAGTATAAATGTATTATAGGTATAGTTGAAACGGTTAGCTCATATAACGCCTAACGATTTTTTAGAGTTTTCAAATTTGTGTGCAATTGCTGATCATCCTTATTCTACATAAAGACGTATTGGTTTAGGTTTTGCCCTCAAATGTTGATGAGAATTCGGCTAACTTCAATTCAAATGCTTAAGAATCTAAGTGAATGATGAACCAGTGGACGGCCTTTAAGATAGTAAAAGCAACAAAAGGAGATAAACAATAAGTTAGTTCGACTAAAACAAAAAAATCTTCTTTTAAAAAATAGACTAAGACCATAAATTCTGCTGAGCATGTTAGAGTATCTCAATTCGTACCACTGGCAAATTCTGATCAAGTATACAAAAAACAATGTAAATAAAAAAATGTTGAAGCCATCCGAAACCAGCCATTGAGATCACTAAACTCGAAGATGATAAATTTGATCAGCATCAAACGGAGAAAACAGATTTGAAAAATGACATGCAAATGCAACTATAGGATAAACCAAGACTAAAACAATTCATCGAAATTGATACTATCGAATATGGATAACGATTCGATAAAATATTAATAACAACTTGTAGGAGAAAATAAGAGGAAAAAAACGATTAAGACAACTTAGGTAAACTTCACTAAGATAGATTCTTAGTGATGAAGTATTTGTTAATATAACAAGGTCTTTCTTATATCATCTGTACATTCCTACAAATAATTTTCATACTCCTTCTTGTCTTCGTATAATAGCTTCACAGCGGTCCAAAAGTTTCGCGAGTCATACTTAAGATAATCCATCCGTATTTTAACAAATTTACATTCAGAACATTCAGGAACAGGATGTCAAGCGAAATGCCCTACCGATGGCGATTGCTGCAATAATTGAGAAAGAAATGAAGCAGACATTTTGCCGCGGTCGCTCGTATCATGATAGGATCGATAATTACCTTGTGTCGTTCCACACATTTTTTCATTTCTCACCAGGAAACAACTATCAAGTTGATAACTTCGCCAAGTATTCGAACAGATTAATAGTAAAACCAACTCCTGGACAATACAATTTGAAAAGCTTACCAAATTAAAGAACTTGCTGGCTCTTCGAAAACATATGCTGTTACCCACCTTCTTGTTAAACTCAAATACGTTGGAATTGTTACAAACCTTCCGGTTTCGTTTTCGCTCGTAAAGAAATATGCTAGAAGCAGAGAATTATAGGTCTGTTGCGAAAAATATCTAAGAAATCCTTCAAAATTCCCAGAAGTAATCTTGAGATATCCTAATTTAGACGAACTTTTTCAATTTGTTTGTTTATTTATATTGCTGGGGTACCTCGGTAACTATTTATTAGCAACCAAAACAGTGTTGCTTAAGAATTTTATTTATATCAATAATAAGGGGTCACTATATTTGTGGTAACTGGTGGTAAATCACTCACGGACACTTTTTATTCCGATTTTCATTCGGAGTGCCTGGTCGTGTCGTCGGATGCACCACGATTGGTTTTTCTCTGATAAGTCTCTGAAAAGAAGAACGATCGCAGTAGGGGTGTGCGTGGGACGAGAAAAATTTTCGCTGCCGTCAAATCTTTTCGAAATTTTTCTTCCCCATACTAACAGATAATCAATGGAGTCCTTGTGATTGTGATTCTAAGAGAAGAAGTGAATTTTAGTTTATTTTTCGTGTGGGGACGTTTGATTCGAATTACGAAGCCTACGTCATATACATCCATAGGTTGCTGTCAGAGTGAAAGCGTTACGCGAAGCGTCTGGACGCGCGTGTGAGCTAGTTACATTTCATCAAAGCAAACCTGTCAGAGTGAATGCGATGCGAAAACAGTACATCGCATTGAATCGCTTCGCTTCGGTCCGTGCTCCACGCTCACTCTGACATCAACCTTATTCTGAATAACAAAGTGTTGATTTTTCGATCGATTTCTAGCTACTTTTGATTTTGCTAGCGTTATTTGGAATACAAAAGAAATACGATCGAAAAATCAATACGTCGCTATTCAGAATAAGGGCGATAGGTTCATGAAGTCTTCAAATCATTACCAATCCTCTGTAAAATCTGACTTACAGAGAATTGCTAAATAATGATAATGTGGAGTAATGATTACGTGGAACTAGGGATCACGAAGACAAAAATTGTAAAGTCGATGAAATTGTTCTAATTTTCATTTAATTGTTTTGATAACAACCAATTTTTTGTCTTGTTTCCATCATATACCTTGGTCGTATTGCGGATCCTAGATCTCATACCTACACTTCTTATTATCCTTATTCTTAATCCTTCCATGTGAGATGTGGGCGGCCAGCAATGGTGGCTATCATGGTGTTGATATGTTCATTTTGAGTTCAAGTCTATCAATTCCCGATACTATTATCAGAGCAACTCTTATTTGTCAATCAACAGAAAACACTATGCTATCAATGTGGAATCCGCCAAAACAATCGTCAAAACGCAACGCAAAGCAATGAATCCTCACCACAACGTATGAAATAAAACATTTAAACCTCCGTTTACGAACACTTTTAACGTTACTTCCTTTTACGTAATTCTTTTTGCAAACCAAATCCCAAATAACGTAAACTTTCTTTACGAACCTACTTTGTGAAAAGAGCTTTTGCACACAATGAAAACGATTTCCGATTCCTTGATGTTTTAGGGAAACCACTACAATATTTGTATTTTTGGATTCGGTGTGAAGAGCGGATTCCGAAAAATGATGTAATAGGTATTTTGGAATCCAAGATGTCGACTTCTGGTTTGTTGTTAATCTTTAAAAACTCTTACAGTATGGATATTTTCAGAACTGATTTGATGTGTAGGTACCGGGAAACGATGTTTGAGATCGTTGAGATATCCAATATGGCGACTTCCAGTTTATCGAAACGAAATTTTTAGAACGAGTTTGAAATGCAGGTGACAATGTTTTGAGGGTTTGATGAGTAGATGCCGAATAACTATATTTGGAGCAGTTTTTAAATCCAAGATCGTGACTTCGAAAATTTTTGTATTCCCTAAAAATCCTTGCAATATTGATATTTTCGGAACAGATTTGATGAGCAAATGCCGCAAAACGATGTTTTGGGTGGTTCCGAAATTCAGGATGACGGTATCCGGTTAGTTATTATTTCTTAAAATCCTCAAAATATGCGTATATTTGAAGTGGGTTTGATGACTCGGTGCAGAAAATTTCAATGAATCAGAAGCAATAATCATGAAGTTCGGAACCACCTCCAACGTTCTTTTCCGGTATCTGCTCATAAAACTCGATTCGGAAATACCCATCATAATGGGGTTTCAAGAAATATCAATACACCGGAAGCGGTCATCTTGGATTTCAGTTAAGGAGTTTCTATAAACCAAAAGTTGTCATCTTGCCTTTCAGAATCATCGTTTCCTGGCATCTAATCGTCAAACTCGTTCCAAAAATATTCATATTGTACGAGTCTTCAAGAAATTTCAATAAACCAGAAGTCGCCATCTTGAACTTTGAAACAATCCCAAACATTATTTTCTTGGACTTATTTTCCACATCCGTTACGGAAATATCCACATGATATGGGTTTTCGACACTGGTAACACCAAACTTTTTTTGCGTAGTAAATCTCAAATAACGTAAACTTTTTTTTACAAAGTAAATTCCGAAAAATCATAAACTTGTTTAAGAAATAACTGGAATTACGAGCCCTGGATTAGTTCGTAAATGGAGGTCTCGGTGTGTAACCTAAAAACTTATTTCTAAATAATCTAGTAAAATGATAATACTATTCTCTTGTCATTGGCACAGTCTCATTGGAATATTTTTTACTATTTTATGGGGCTCCTTTTTAAACAAATTCATTTAGATTGACTTGGATAGTTCACGAAAGCTTACTTCAGCGGTTACGTCATATATTCGGCAACACTTTTAAAATCAAGTGTATCAATAATAATACAGTTGAACTTGATCATGGGTCACTTTACGAAATAATTGTACGAATAGAAAAAAAACTGATCTGTCATTTACGTCACTTATGCGATTATATCCCCGAAACTTGAAGTGTCAGCCATATGGTTTTCGAACATGATCCATAACCCAATATTGGTCTCGAACGAGCCTAAAATTGTTGAAATCGTTTCATCCATATCCTAGAAAATTTAGGGGTAATGAGTTTTGTCGTTTACGTCACTTATATCATTATATAACCGGAACCGCAAGTGGGACCAATTTGAACTTCAAACATTACGCAGGTTGGACCAATGAACCAATATTAGCTTCCAAATGAGCCTAAGCATGTTGAAATCGGTTTGGCCATTCACAACAAAATTGAGTAAAGAGAAATAAACCCGTTTTGTTGTTTTTGTCACTTATACAATTATATCTCCTGAACCGGAAGTAGGAGCCGAATGATCTTTGAACATAATTCACGACTCAACAGTATCTCTCGAACGAGCTTAAGCTTGTGAAAATCAGGTCAGTCATCGGAGAAAAAGTTGTGACAAAAGGTTGTTTTGTCGGTTACGTCATCTTTACCATTATGTCAATGGAACCGGAGATGTATGATCTTTGAACTTGATCAATAATTCAATAGAATCTTTTAATCCACCATAAGATTGTTAAAATCGTTTCAGCCATCACCGAGAATAATGAGCGATAAAAATAATCTTCGAAAGGTTCATACGCAAAGAAATGTAACTCATTAACATGGCAAAGAAGGGTCAGTGTATAACATTCCAATGCGGAACTGGACATTCTGCTTCAATAGATTTCACAATCAATTCGTAAGTGTAAAGCACTCAATTGCTTAGCTAGTGCTACGTTTCTACTAAGAATCATTTCAGCTCAGGACTCGAACATGCGGCAACCCCTCCCGCATATTCTGAACTACCAACCTACGTACCATTTATGAAAAGTTAGTAAAATACCGTAAAAACCGTGAAACCGAAACAAGTAACACATCATCAACTTCCAATATCACCTAAACCAACTAACTCCACCAAATATTATCATCGTTCTCACAAACCTAATCACAAAGCTATTCAACGCCTCCCACAGATAACCGAATCTTTCTACCGATTCCGACCCATTAGATGAACACCGAAGATAGAAGCTAAACGAAGTAGATGTTGATTTTCATTTTCACTCGTTCGCACGATACCGCAGAGCCTGCACGCACCACCAGAGGATTCAAATCTCAAGATTCACGTCCAGCATCTCGGAACGGGAACGGTCAAAAGTTTGCCTATTGCTGTAAGGTAAAAAGAAAGCGATGAGATATTTGGGTTCCCTTTTTTTGACCAACCAACCTCACCAAATGGTTGCTGGTTTTACAACAACAACAACGTGTAAGAAAGTATCTCCCATTGCCAAGGCTGATCCTGCTTAGTGTCGTTTCCGTAGGGTGAAATCTGTGCTCGGTTTCATGACAAACGACAATGTTTCGAGCAAAAAATTGCGGCTTCGAATGGTCGATCTTTATTGTATGTGGTTTCCAGTGCAGCTAAATAATTAAAGATATTCCCAGCAGGTGTTTTTGTTTCGGTTGAAGCGTGATCCCAGAGAAAACTGAAAATGGTTGGAAAGTGGGGGGAACGATAGAAATTCATGTTCTATCGGAAATCTTTGCGGATGGTGTGTGTTCGTGGTTGAACGCCCGTAGATTTTATCAAAAGCTGTTACTCAAGACGAAGGCAAACATTTTGATAGATTTCAGTAAAGTTTGTTGTTGGCTTAGCTTTCAGGGTGAAACTGTATATTTTTGTAATAAAAACCTTTTCACTTTACCAGTTCGATTGAAAAAAAACTTCATGAACAAAGTCGATTCAAAATTATATTCGATAACTTTGAATCTTGTTGTTTTGTTTGTTTTATTTTATTTGCGACTTTAACCGTTTCTGGTCATTCGCCGCACCGTTACTTTGAATCTATTTATTATCGACTGGAAATACTTGCAAATTTATACAGCGCAACTTTCACAACAACTAAAGCTACAAAGTTTCGACAAGAGCACGATTAAAAGCTTTTACAAGTCCACATTTGATTGCGGTCATGAAACGAACAGTAACACGTTTTAGCTTTTTGGAAGAGTTTATAACGTTTTTACTACGGGGCCGTTAAACGAGGACCCTGCGGATGCGAGCAATTGCGAGAGATGCAATAAAAAACCGAAATGAAAAGAAGCTTCCAGTCAGTTTCAAGGAAGGGTTTGAGCCTAGATAGCAATGAGCTGCAAAGATGCTGTAAATTTACAGTTCGTTAGCCGCCGGATTTGGATGTTGTAAAAATCACGTAGATTGATTTCAACTTCAAAGATTTTAAGCTGCTGTCATAAAAATTGATAATCAAATCATTTTTTTAACACATTCAAATGAAATTTTGTGGAAGATTATCGAAACATGTTCCAAGTGCCATGTTAAGATTGAGTAGTGGCAAAATGTTGAATAGTGCGCAATGTATGAAAATCAATTGACAATATTGGTGGTGAGAAGATTTGAAAATTGGATTTTCATCAAAATCACAGCCTCTCGCAGTATTGGTTATATGTTCATAAGTTAATGTTTTTTTTTTTATGTGGGAATTGTGTCGTGTTCGGTGTTTGATGATAAAAAAACGAAACACGTACGATTAGTTTCCAAAAGTCAATTTTTTACCCTTCTACAATAACTAAATATTTGCAAGATATCGCCGAACCGAGCTTTTATAAACAACGATTTTTTGTATCAGTATTTTATTTGGACCAAATCTCGTATGGGTTAAAATTTTTTTCGCAGAATCAGTTGTCATACAGCTAGATCGACTCCATCTTATCTTATTCGAAAAACAATACGACTTTCCATAAGTGTGCTTTCTGATTTCAGATTTTTCCTTTTCAGTCCTGTTATTATATTCTTAATTTATTATTATATATAAATTATAATTCAGTGGGAAGCGGCCGAACGAACATGTGAATTCACCCAACGAATCTGAACCATCTAGATCCTTTCAACCTTTATGTGTGTTTTCGACCTATCCCTAGCCCAATAATTAGGTAGCAGTTTACCGAAAAAATATGTTTCCACAGGCACGTACCCAGAGGGGGGGGCTCGAGGGGCCTTGGCCCCTCTTGAAATCAGAATAATAATGAATGACACGAAGAGAACAGTGTCAAAACTAAATGAACTGGTGGTTAAATCCAGGGCTCAATAAACACCAATTATAAAGAGAAACTAAGTTGTACTGGATGACCGGAAAGAGAAAGTTCGCGAACTTACCATAGTTTTGTAAGATTCTACAGATGAGGAAGTTACCCTGCCGCTGGATGCAGCATATGCTTATTTAGGACTAAAAAGACGAACGCAAGTGCACTTCTAGTACATGTTTGGATGGGTTCATTATTATACGCTAGAGAACAAAATGATCACTCGACAATGGACTGAAGTCGTGCTTCGAAGCGGCACGAGTGCATGGAAAGGAGATCCAATGGGCCGGATAGATTATGATGCTGGGTTTCTGGGATTATCATAGTATACTTTTGGAGGGTTACCTCAATACAAGTATTAGCGTGTTTTTTTACACTTTCTTTTTGACGACTAAGTCAATATTTCTTATTTTCTTTTTATGCGATATTCACCTAACCAGAGTCCATTTTTGTAGAAACAGAAAATGAAAATTATAGAATGATAGTACTCAAGAGAGAGCATACAGAGACTTGGGCCGACTCCTCTGGTAGAAGGTAAAAGTTAAGTTACTAAAAGATTTCTGCTTGCTTAAATGACCCTCTGTCACGTCTCTCCTTTTCCATTCTATATATTCACATCCTTGCTCTCTCTTGAGTACTATCATTCTATAATTTTCATTTTCTGTTTCTACAAAAATGGTCTCTGGTTAGGTGAATATCGCATAAAAAGAAAAAAGTATTAGCGTGTATTGAGGGGGCAATTAAAGACCGAAATCGCTGTCAAAAGGCCTTATATGAAGTACATGAGCATCGCTGCTACGGTTAAAATCAACGGTTTAGGGCTCCAGTTACTTGCTCATCCACCTTGTTCACCTGATTTGGCTTCTTCGAACTATTATCTGTTCCATAACCTCAAGTCAACTCTGAGAAATAGATGTGAGTTTCGTTTTGGAATTTTAGACCGCTACTTCCGCGACCTGATACCGAAACCTGTATAACCAGAGTAAGTTTGTGTGGTCATCAACTAATATGACCTACAAATTTAGAAGCTGTTTTCCGTTCTCCACGAATCTGAGTAAGGGAGCAATCTCGGACCACTTCTCGAAATCTTTAACAAGTCTTGTGGATCTAGAAATGGACATTTAGGAGATCTTAGACATGTGCGAATGAAATGGTATGATAGTAAACGTTAAGAAATGTAACACAACAACCTTATCTCGGTCACAGTTACAAATTTAATTTAAATACCTAATAATGATAGTTCCAGTGTCTGTTGAAAACACCGGTAAAAGGCGCACCGAAAATTATGTAAATTAGCAATCCTCAATAACATAATTTTTTATCTTTGCCCCCCCCCCCCCCCGAAATGAAACCTGGGTACGGGTCTGTGTTTCCATGTGTTTTATTACCATATGCCAAAAGCTTCATCCAAAATTCGGACGGGTGTTAACTCAATTAAGCTCCGACGACCCACTTTGTATGTCGAACTTATCGTGCTTCAAGGTTACCGCATTAATGCAAAGTGTGCATCAAATGGATCCAAACATTATAGTGAAACTCTCGATATCTTATGGTGCGTTTTCAAATTTGTAATTCATGTATATGCATGTAACAGAAACTTTGTGCCTATTCAGCGGTTTATGTTGAACTGCATAGCAAAATAATACTTCAACACTGACGAGTCGAAGACGAAACATAGTATATACTCTAATTAATACTCCAGCATATCTATCTCTTTTTATTTCTAACCGATTCTATCTGAACCTTCAAATTTGCGAACTAAATAATTATAACTTCTGGAGCAAAGCAACTAAATTTAATTATGATAAACGGTACTAAATTAAAATAATTTACCCAAACAGATACAAAGATTCAAAGATTCAAAGATTCAAAGATTCAAAGATTCAAAGATTCAAAGATTCAAAGATTCAAAGATTCAAATATTCAAAGATTCAAAGATTCAAAGATTCAAAGATTCAAAGATTCAAAGATTCAAAGATTCAAAGATTCAAAGATTCAAAGATTCAAAGATTCAAAGATTCAAAGATTCAAAGATTCAAAGATTCAAAGATTCAAAGATTCAAAGATTCAAAGATTCAAAGATTCAAAGATTCAAAGATTCAAAGATTCAAAGATTCAAAGATTCAAAGATTCAAAGATTCAAAGATTCAAAGATTCAAAGATTCAAAGATTCAAAGATTCAAAGATTCAAAGATTCAAAGATTCAAAGATTCAAAGATTCAAAGATTCAAAGATTCAAAGATTCAAAGATTCAAAGATTCAAAGATTCAAAGATTCAAAGATTCAAAGATTCAAAGATTCAAAGATTCAAAGATTCAAAGATTCAAAGATTCAAAGATTCAAAGATTCAAAGATTCAAAGATTCAAAGATTCAAAGATTCAAAGATTCAAAGATTCAAAGATTCAAAGATTCAAAGATTCAAAGATTCAAAGATTCAAAGATTCAAAGATTCAAAGATTCAAAGATTCAAAGATTCAAAGATTCAAAGATTCAAAGATTCAAAGATTCAAAGATTCAAAGATTCAAAGATTCAAAGATTCAAAGATTCAAAGATTCAAAGATTCAAAAGTTCCACGATTCCAAGAAGAAGTTCTCGATTTTCTTTGAATCCATTGTAAAAACATTTCAGGAATCAGCCCATCAATATCAATTTTGAAAATTATTATACGACCAAAAACCTAACTCACAAGGGTCCAATCTAATCATCCCAAATTAACCGTTCGTCATCACATTATATTTCCTAGCGACGCGCGTCCACGGCTTCGAGCGCCAAACGCGCAAACATCCTCTCGCGAGTCGCTCGAATTTGGCTTGCTACAGTCATCAATATTAATATTAAACCACGGAAACCCCCCAAAGAAGATATGAATCACTTTGACATAAACGTGCGTTTCCATGGATGCGTATTTGGGCGTAAGTGACAACACTGCGGCAAAGAGAAAGCGAGCCACGAAATGAATAATGAAAAATTCATGACTCATGAAAGTTGCAAAGTCTGCGTCAAACTTCCACCACCGCCAGTGCCACTATTCGGCGGAGATCCGTTTCCAGCGGCTGTTTTAATATTCCGGCATCTTCATGCAACTTTTGGGTGGAACGATGTGGAGACGCACGACGCAAAGCAGAGAGCCGGTTCGGAAACGGAAGGCATTTGGAACATGAAATTCATTGTCTAAAAACAAATTAAAATATGAGACAGTCATGTTGAGTCCACCCGGTTTCAGCTCACTTCTCTCCCCGGATGGCGCGGAACAATAGTGGTTTTCTGTTTCATGCGCCGTTGGTTGGAAATGCCATGGAAAAAATATTTTTACTGACACATGAATGTGATCGTTGGGCGCAAACACATATGAGCCGGCTTCGGATTACGATTGGGTGGATGAGACTTACCTAGAGCTATTCTTGGAAATATATTCTTTTTTTTTTTGCAACTACCTGTTCCGGTAATGGATTTCATGAGCAGATTTGTAGAAACATTATTCGAGTCCTCTCTAATCCAAGTCTAATGCCAGTTCTGGTTGTGTTCCGTATTCAAATTTCATGAGACCAAAAGATTTAAAATGAAATGCAACATTGCATACAAAACGGAATGGTTCAGTTGGACCTGAGGGTAATCTCATCATCCGAGCACGTGTATCCGCACTTCATTTTGTTTTTGTAAACTAATTCTTGAGTTGATGTAAAACTATTGTTCTGCTCTTTTACGCACTAAAACGTAGGAGGAAGGCATAACATTTGCGAATATAATAAAAGGACAAAATTTAACCGATTCAAATTGAATTTTCTGCAACGTGTCGCATTTTGAGTCAGAAAGCGCAATATGAATGAGCGGGAAAAAAGCACAACGGAAGGCACGAATTCAATCAGCCTTGTCAATAACCATTTGAATTGGCTTTCTAGATAGTAACGCGGATCTCGAACTCTATTTACGGCGTCCGTCTGTCCCTACCCGGCTATCCCATTTCATGTTTGAACACTTAATTCGTGCAATTTTGCAGTTTGAAACGGGCACTTCTTTCCCCTCGGGCATAAACCGAGACCGGTTTTACGGGCTCCTTTTACGATGTCCCGGAGAGTTTTTTTTGTCTGTGTTTGGACAAGATAGAGAGGCAAAAAAAAATAGATGGCTTCATGTTCTGTGCCAACAGTGTTCACACTCGAGCTCACACGATTTCTTGACGGCCTGTTTTTTTTTGCGCTCAGGAGCCTAAACGAAATCCGACCGGATGGCCGTTGGTCCACCATTGGAAGCGATGTCCTCTTTTTTATTCCTCCGTCATCGAAAGCGGTGAGGCTACTACCGAAGAAAAACGACGGAATCAAATTTATAACTGACAATCGGCTTGCACCGGCAAAGGTTGCAGTCATCAGAGTGTGCATTCGAAGGTGCAGATTTCGGCATCCAGGTACGACATTCGAAGCTGCTTTGCTGACTTGACGCTCTGGCTATCATCGTTACCGTACGAGAAATGGAGATTGGGGTATCCTTGCTGGGTAGGTGCTGCTGATCCGTACTCTCTTGGTGGTAGAATGACGTAACAAATACACTGGCAAAGGGCTCCCCAGAAATCATTTGTATGCATGACAGCGCGTTGCACGTCGACGTGACAAATGTGCTTCTGCTCCGACAAACAACAACAACAACAAAAACAACATCAGCATCAGACACTGCCTGCCAGCTGGTGCTTCTGCTGCGGAACCAAGTTTCTTCGGCTCTCGAACGTCTCCGGAGGTAGCACCGGTACCTTCATCACAACAAGCACCACCGTCTGAAGTGAACCTCATGGTGGACTTAATAGCGAGCTCGGTCTCGGCATAGCACTGGATGTCACTCTACTTACGTGCTGTTTCCTGCCGCGTGTCGACTGGGAAAACGTCTTTAGCTTGTAGGATGATGCAGTGAGAGGTTGATTATAAAGGTAGTTCGAGAAAGCAGACAATTGGAATCTTTTTAATTAAATTGAATTGGTCTTGCTACTGCAGTTTTACATTTCTTTCATGAGTTAAGAAATTAGCTTTATTAGATTAGCTAACTGCTTGAAAAGTTGCGTCAGAGCTCTGAATTGTTCATTTTCATTATTATCTTCAAAAGGACACTCGGGACTGTTTGGTGTCTACCCAAGCAAGTTAGCTCAAGCCTCTTCTATTTCGTTTTTTTTCGGTTATTGATCTCTACAAATTTTTTTTTTCAACCGTGCTCAAATGAGATGACGAAGAAATGAAAAATCTAATTGAAAAGTGACAATTTCGCTGCAAACAAAAAGGCAGTATCTTCCTTACCGACTTTGCCTAACAACTTGGTGTGAGATAGATAATTTTACTAAACCTTCGAAGTCTGTATTCACTACCGGTTAGACAATGATGGCGTTCCGTCTATGAGCCCGAATCATATGGCTTCTCGCCTCCATTTGTATCAAGAAGAATAGGGATCACAATCGCGTGATTTTTCATTTCATTCCTGGTTTCACTGCTTTGTTCGCAATTCATGAAACCGTTAAGACCTGTGAATGGAACACTTTTGGCGTACCACTGTGTAGGTGATGTTCATCCTTGAGCTATTTGCAAACTTCAATGCCAGTTTTGATAAATGCGGTTTTATTTCAACCTTATTTTGTTGAAATTGGTTTCGTAATCTCTGAGAAGCCGATGGCTTTCAAATCTAGATACTTTTAGAACTGTTTTTGAAGCTCTGGAAGAAACCGGAAACTAAAATCCAATCACAGCAAAAAAAGTTTGAATTGCATGATTTACTAATGTCTATTAGCTATTTGTCGGATTTTCGTCATGATTCATGGCTCTAAAAAGAAGATTATTTCAATATACCTTATGATAAAAAACCGGAATTTTCATTTTAAAATTCCCGCGCTTGTCCAATCGGTAAACTTTTATTCTCTCAACGTTGGCAACACTTTTATACACATTCTGTCAATTGTTTGGCGTCTATACAAAGAAGTTGAAAAATTTTCGTGTGGCGATTTTTATAACGGATGAAAATTTAGAACAAAGCGAAGCGCCATTCGGTCGATTGGTGTGCGGTTTCGACGTCATATTCATAGATCCACACCTCATCACCAGTTATGATGCATTCGATGAATGTGGGGTCACTATCTGCGTTGGAAATCATCTCTTTGGCCACCCAAAACATCAGTTAAAATGTGTTCGGTTGATTCATAAGAGATGCCCAAACACACCGCAATCTCTCTAATCGGTACAGAACGATTTTGCAACACGATTTGCTTCGCCGATTCAATGTTTTCAGAAAAAAAATGTTTTCAAAATCAAATTTTTTTTTCAGTGTATATTTCCAATCGATTCCCTACAACTTCTTCCTGAACGCCATTTTTGTACAATTAACGGTTTCCGAGTTACAACGATTTGAAAAAAGCCATTTTTGTGAAATGCAAAAATACATACGCCCTTTTTAAAAATCAGTTGTGAGTCGGACTGACCTCTCCATCGGTTCAAAACTTATGGTTTGCCATAATGAAGCCATGTGAAAAGTTTCATCGAAATCGGAGAAGGTCGATTCTGATCTGCTAAGCATTTCTGGCATTGCTCTAAAGGCACACCTAGAACTAGATACATGAAGAATCATCAGTAAGATACGTTATTGCTTATTTGTGGGCCCCTCCTGAAACGAAATTTTGGGTACGGGCCTGTGCTATATAGCTATTTACTAAACCCCGAGAATATCAAGAAGACAGGAATATAATTTGTTAACTAATGTAATGCTGTACACCAAATGGCTTTAATAACTATAAATATTTATCCATAATAGCTTCTTTGACTCGAGATTTTTCAGCAGAAAAGCATCACTATTTTCGCAATCAAAATTCATGATTTGAAATAATCTTTTTATACTAATACGTAATAGTACGTGTAACCCGAAATATATTCTACCTGTGAATCCAACCATATTAAAAAAACTCGTTAGTTTTACATTTTCTGATGCTTTCAAATATGGTAAAAATATATTGCAAAAAATTAATAATGTTTAAATTGTGCTAGTCCTTAGTTTTGATATTCTTACATATGGCGCACGTAAATTTACATTCACAATCACACTATTTAAAAGCTACATGACTTGACACACAAAAATCGTAGCGACCGCCGCAACTTGAACCTAGAACTATTAGATTTCAAAGGTATCAGGGTCATTTCGCCGAAAGCCATTTCACCGAAGGCCGTTTCGCCGAAAGCCATTTTGCCGAAAGGATTATTTAACCGAGTGTCAATTCGCCGAAATGGTCATTTCGCCAAATGTCATTTCGCTGCTACCATTTCGCCGAATGATATTTCGCCGAATTCTTCAATAGTCTTCATATTGTGATTAGCATTGATTTGAAATAGAGACAAATGAAAAATTATACTGTTTATTCCCGTTTTGTTGTACTGTTAAACGAATTTACCCTTTCGGTGAAATGACCCTTTCGGCGAAATAACCCTTTCGGTGAAATGACCTCTTCGGCGAAATGTTTCATTCGGCGAAATGACTTTCGACGAAACGACTTTCGGCGAAATGACCCGCTCCCATTTCAAAGTACGTCTATTAATTGACTGAACCACAGAAGCAGGAAAATGGTACTTCGATTGCAGAACTTTAAAGGTGCAAATATAAGCGATAATAAAAATGCAAAATTTAAATTCATTCGTAAATTCACTTAAATTTGAAAAATCACCAGAAATTATTTGGCCATCTAGGATTTCTAAACTTGGGTTAGGCATTAATAACACAATAATCTCAATAACTTACGTGTTGAAACGGTCTCGGAAACTCTAACTATTTAGCTATTTGAACGAATATTCAGAAACCGAAAGCCGCCATCTTGAATTTTAGGAATTCTGAAGCTATAAATTATTGAACATGTAGAGACTTTTGGTTCTTACAAAAAGTACATATTTAGTTTCGATTTCTAAATTAGTGATATCTTTCTTAATTATAAACTCACCAAGCATGGACTAAAAGTATCTATAACTGCCTCGGGCACGGAAAAGTATAACCCAAATATATGATGAAGGATCTGTTTACGAATTGGAAAGTCTAATTTTTTTATCTTTTATTTTCTTTTCAGGTACGTACTCCAATATGTGACAAAACTTGATATAAATCGCCCACAATGAATCGGTAACTATCGTGTGATTTTGTGTTTGTAAACAACAAAACAACAAAACAACAAAACAACAAAACAACAAAACAACAAAACAACAAAACAACAAAACAACAAAACAACAAAACAACAAAACAACAAAACAACAAAACAACAAAACAACAAAACAACAAAACAACAAAACAACAAAACAACAAAACAACAAAACAACAAAACAACAAAACAACAAAACAACAAAACAACAAAACAACAAAACAACAAAACAACAAAACAACAAAACAACAAAACAACAAAACAACAAAACAACAAAACAACAAAACAACAAAACAACAAAACAACAAAACAACAAAACAACAAAACAACAAAACAATAAACAAATGAACAGAATTCAATCCTTCATGAATTCATAGTTCGAAGGTTCTGTTTTCACTGCCAGGAATATGCCAATCAATGCGTTGTTCAATCTAGGTAACGATTCAATTGACAGAAAGTAAACTCCCACAATGAATCTGTTAATCAAACCATCAAATCCAAACTGTCACGAGCACCTACGCTACAACTCGACAAGTCGACTAATTGTCGAGCCACCCCTGTCAGTACCGGCTGCTACAAAGGTAAACCTGGACACGTAAATAAATTGTAAAAATTACGCCACTTTTCAAAACTTAAGCCGTTATCTCCATTTAATCATTCTGCCGGCAGTTACCTTCGCCATGAACGCTTCCAGGTAAGCCTCGCGACACAAATAAAATGGACACAAATAATGGTTGTCACGTAGTTCGGAACAGTTCTGCTATCGTTATATCCAAGTATTCTTTGTCTTGAAGTTCGCTGCTCCGCCCGGGCCCCCCTCTCGCCAGTTTATCTTTACAAAGTGGGTATAACGTGCTTGCAAAGGTTCTGACATCCGTTGTTACAACTTTCAGAAATAGACTGCATATTGTCGACTTGCGAAAGCGTGTCACGACTAGCCAGTCGCCTTATCGGGTGCCAGACAGAACTTCAAAGAAAGCCTTCTGCTGTTCGTTGTGGGCTTTGCAGTACTTCCTCACTGAAACAGGTTGGGAATTTGTTTCAGTCATAAAGCTGGTTGTCATGCTGTTCCCGGGCATCGCACATCATAAATTTCCCCCAAGGGACTGCTGCTGCCGTTGTTCCGTCTGTAATAGTGGATATTATTTGGAAACAGTACTGGACAAGATGATACACATGTCACACGTAACATTGAGATGGGTCGTCCAGAGAATTCCGATTACCCGTTTGGTGGGTTTGATTGGCAAGCGAGGGTTGTACAGACGATTTCAGTGATGTTTCAGCTAATGAATCGCTAGGAATTTACATAACACAGAGATAACAAAATAATACCAGCTTTAAGTACATGATTCAACGGTAACTCTGATCCACTGGAAAATTTGTCTGAGTTAATTTGAAAAGGAAAATTTGTTTTTACCCCCAAATTTATGCTAGGCGCACAAAACCTTTTTTGCATGTTTACGTTTCGTCTTCGACTCATAAGTGCATCATCAGATTATTTTGAACTGCTGACGCAAACCCACGGATCAACCTGATCTGCTGAGCAGACGTAAAGTTAATGCGATATTTGCAAGACACTTTTCTATTACACACGAAGCGTAACGTCTAAACTGACGTCTCAGACGAAACAAGTTGTCTGAGTTTTTTTTTTGTGGGGTCGTACCCGGGTAAGCATGTAAATATTACCCACTAACAGAAATCAAATTTGTATGAGCTGTTTGAAAGAGTTTATGTTGGAAACGATTGTTCCAAAATATTAATCTTTCAACTGTCATATTCTTGAAATATAAATTAAATCTTATATCTTATATCTTTGAATTTTTAAGGAGTATTATTTGTAATAAAGGTCTTTGGATTTATTCGAACAGTATTACATTTATTATGTATTTTGTTACACTTACGAAATATGAAAACATACATAATATTAGACTTACCTACAGGGTCCGGCACTCGAAGTGTAACAATTAAAAAGGCCATGAATTCAATTTGGAAAATTACTTTTACTTAATTCAAAGTACAAAATGTGTAAAAATAATACAAAATTCAGAATCAATTCACTTTTGCTCGATATGACCACCTTTTGCCTTGACTATGGCCTTGAGACGGTCAAAAAACGAATCGCAAGCTGCCTGAATGTGACTTGCAGGTGTATTTTGGCCCACTCGCGGACAATAACTTTTTTCAGCGCCTCGAGACTGGTGTATCTTTTAGTTCGGATTTTGCTCTCCAAAATGGCCCAAAGAGAATAATCCATTGGATTCGCATCTGGTGAATTCGAGAGCCATTGTGTGGACGTGATGAAGTTCGGAACGTTGTGTTTCAGCCATTCTTGGTTCACTCGAGCTTTGTGAGACGGTGCCGAGTCCTGCTGAAACGTCCATGGTCTGCCACCGAAATGTTTGTCTGCCCACGGCTTCAAAGCAACCTCCAGAATACTTTCCCGATAATATGTCGCATTTACCTTGACGCCAGGCTCGAAGGTCTGAAGTTGGTTACACTTCGAGTGCCGGACCCTGTATATCAATCAATTAACCTACCACGCGTCTCCATTAAAATCTTATCAGATGGAAGCGCATGATATTTTGTTCCACTGACATAGGGTGTAGTCCACTCAAGTTTAAGTTTTGTAAATTCGAAGAAAGAAACACATACTCACACAGACATTTCGTTATCGCAAATATTCATTTGAATAAGAAGGTCGCAGGGTTTTTTTTTGAATTTTTTTATTAGACCCAATTTGGCGTAAGCATTCTTGAATGAAAATTTGCGTTCTCAGTTCACAATTTTGTCTCTGTCTTTACTTTTTCGAAGGGGAAAAACTTCTTGGAACTTCTTGGAAATTTTCAAAATCATAGCTCTCAAAACCTTTGGTAATGTTTTAGTTAACCTTTGGAACTGCAAGAAGAAGAAAAGCACTTTTGTATTTTTAATTTATTCCAATGATAAAACTCAAAAATTGATTTTCTCAAAATTGATTTTCATATTATAGTTGAAGAACAAACTGGTACTACAGGTCAGATGGAAATATAATTGATAAAAAAGCTATAGTCTTTATAGAATAGGTGAGTTTTCAAAATTGTTGAAAAATTATTGAATGTTTATGTAACCGGTTTATGCGAAAATTTCATTTTTATAGCGTTTCATCTTCGGCTCATCAGTGCGTTAAGCAGTTCAAACTTTATAACCAAAAACCCCTGAATGTTCACATTCTGCGGCGGCAAGTCAGTCGTCACTCGTTTTCGTCAAGCTATCAGAAAGGATATTGCATCTCAGTTCACTTTATCCGAAAAGTGTTGCACTGTTAGTGTAAACTTTGCGTCGACTTAGCAGTTTGAATTGAACTGCTAGGCGGAAATTCGAGCAGTACAGAAAATAAAAGTTTGCAATGAATTTTAAACATTTAAACCGCAGCACAGTGGAAAAAAATGGACAAAAAACGCGACGATTTTTTTGGAGGCATGATACAGCTGACCACAAAGCACTTTTTTGGTGTAAAATGGTCAGTAAAATCGATTCCATGTGTTTAGAAGGACCGCACAAAACGCTATCATGTTCATTTCCGATGTAAAAAAGTCTAACAAATCGATTGCATATAGTTTTATTGACAGCAGAAAACTCATTGTACCATTTTACCCCATTTCTTTTCTAGTTATAATATTCAGTTGATATAAGTTCTACAATCCAAAAGCAGATCCAATACGATCTATCAATATCGGTTCATATTACGTGCAAAACATCTGTGATCCAATTAAACACAATGTGAATGATAGTACTAGCCTGTTTAACCCGTTTTACCCCAATTTATATCATAAGTCGTCTTTCTGGTTAAACGTTCTTCTGCATACCGTAAGCAGGATGATTGCGGTTGATGAAAATCGATTGATATTACGAAGAAAGCCCTAAAAATAGGATTACAAATAAATTCAATGACCGCACGAATCTTGTTTTGCCGTTTTACCCCAATTTATTTCATGAGTCGTATTTCTGGTTAAACTTTCTTTCGCATACCGAAAGCAGGGGCCCTTATTACAAGTATCACTACACGGTGAAAACCAAGTGAAGTGATTTTTGCCTTATTATCGGTATCACTTCACGGTGAAAACCAAGTGAAGTGAATGTAGGTCTTTATCACGAAAGTCGCTCCAGAGAAAAAAGTAATTACTTAGATGAACTTGTTGTTATTACGAACATCAAATCACCAAAATTTTGCTTTTTTTCCACTACAGTGATTACTTCACTGAGCGTGATACCGGTAATAGACAAAATCAAGTGAAGTGATATGTGAGTGAAGTGAAAGAGGAAGTGGAAGTAAGAACGGTAATAAGGGCCAGGATGATTGCGGTTGATGAAAATCGATTTATATTACGAACTATTTTCCAAATGTGGAGCAAAATCTTAAGGCTCAGTTAAACGATAAATTGGGGTAATACGGTATAACAAGATTCATGCGGCCATTGAATTCATCTGTAATCTTATTTTAAGGGCTTTCTTCGTAATATCAATCGATTTTCATCAACCGCAGTCAGCCTGCTTACGGTATGCAGAAGAACGTTTAACCGGAAAAACAACTTATGAAATAAATTGGGGTAAAACGGGTTAATCAGGCTAGTACTGTCATTCCCATTGTGTTTGATTGGATTACAGATGTTTTGTACGTGATATGAACCAATATTGGTAGGTCATATTGGATCTGCTTCGAGATTGTAAATCTGAACTCAACATAAAATTGTATTTGTGGAAAAATTGGGGTAAAACGATGTAGCACGACGCATGCTATCATGGAGGCTATCTGTTAATTATTATTTTAGGTTTTATGCGATACATAGAACTGTCTTGTTTAACCAATATTGATCCAAACACCGATCAGTAGAACTTTTTTTCTGTAAATTCATGGAAGAAGATGACTGGTGGTAAAACAAAATATAGTTGTTTGTGGTCAATCTTATTAAAAACAATCCATTTATATAACTTATGAGCATATCTGGAATACCTTCCGATTGGTCGAATTGAATTTTTTCCTCAGTTTCACAGTTAGTTTTCGAAGTAAAGTCAGAAAAAAGAGGAATTGGAGCAAAACGGGCATGATAGTAAATTTTGCTTCTAACCATAATAAATAATTAAAATCAAAAGTATCTTTAAGGAAAAAATTTTTTTAAATTTTACTATCGAAATAAAATTAAAAAAAAAACAATTTTTTCTTCTAAATAGCTGCACCGATTCATACAAATTAGGACTTAAATGACAGGTCTCTTGGTCCCATAGGGTGCTAATAAATATCACCCGAACCCGACTTCCTGTTCCGGAGTTTCATTTTGAAACGTGTTAAAAATTGCAAACCGTCATTTGAAGAGACAATGCAAAAAAACTTGTTTTAATCCACCTAGTGATTTTATGAAAGCCTTCTCATACAACTTATGTTTTGATTAATATTACTAAAGGATTCTTCGAAAAACTTATCTTTGAATATAAAATAAGAACGGAAAAGTTTGTTTGGGAATGCACTAACTTGATCTTTCCATGTTTTAACAGTAAGACCCAAGTTTATAAGAATTATTCGTTTTTCGCATATTCGTTCTCAATAACGGTTTAAAATTTTAAACACATTTAATCCGGAACCGGATATATTTTCAAAGACGTAACCCTTCCATTTGAGTCTAAGTTTGTGATAATCGACGCAGCTATCTCTGAGAAAATGAAGAGATTTCCGCTTTGAAGTTTTTGTCCACTATTTCCGGTACTTCCGAAGCTAGGAGCTGGGAACTGCTATGGCGGAAATTGATTCGTTTGGCCAGCATAACCTATAAATTGAACTAATTTTAGCGTTTTTTCACAGTCTCGCTCTATTTGACAGGTGCCCTGTATTTCTTCTTCCTCAACTTATGGAACCATAATAGTTTTCATTAAAATCAGAGTTTGCGTCAAATCGTTCTGAGAAATTGGATTGGTTTCCAGTTCCGAGTACACGAGTCCTTTGCCAGTACTACCGGAACCAGAAAAGATGATCCGGTATACCCAAAATCAACGTAATTAGCCATCAACTAACCATGCGTGCCTAATTGAAGAATTACATGTCTATTTTAAGGTATTTGGCTCGATTTTTCCGTGTCACGTATAAAACACGCGACTGAAAATTTAATTTTTGTACTTATCAGCCTATAATTCCGGAATCGGATATCGTACCCGGATGAAATTCAGTAGAGTGATAACAGATCGGCTGAAAAGTTCTTATCGTTTCTATGAGAGGGCGCCACTAGAATTAAATCCATACCATTTTCAGTTAGTACCAACCTTCAAAAGATACGTGTATAAATTTGACAGCTGTCTGATTATTAGTTTGTGAGATATTGCATTTTGAGTGAAGCTACTTTTGTTATTGTGAGAAAAATGGAAAAAAAGGAATTTCGTGTGTTGATGAAACACTACTTTTTGATGAAAAAAAGTGCCGCCGATACGAAAAAATGGCTTGATGAGTGTTATCCAGACTCAGAACCGGGCGAAGCAACAATTCGTAAGTGGTATGCAAAATTTCGTACTGGTCATATGAGCACCGAAGACGATGAACGCAGTGGGCGTCCAAAAGAGGCTGTTACCGATGAAAACGTGAAAAAAATCCACAAAATGATTTTCAATGACCGTAAAGTGAAATTGATCGAGATAGCTGACACCCTAAAAATATCAAAGGAACGTGTTGGACATATTATTCACGAATATTTGGATATGAGAAAGCTTTGTGCAAAATAGGTGCCGCGTGAGCTCACAATCGATCAAAAACAACAACGAAAAACCATGCTGAAATTGAACGAATTGGGCTTCGAATTGCTCCCTCATCCACCGTATTCTCCAGATTTTGCCCCCAGTGACTTTTTCCTGTTCTCAGACCTCAAGAGAATGCTCGCTGGTAAAAAATTTAGAAGCAATGAAGAGGTAATCGCTGAAACTGAGGCCCGTTTTGAGGCAAAGGACAAATCGTACTACAAAAATGGTATCGAAAAGTTGGAAGATCGCTGTAATCGCTGTATCGCCTCTGATGGCAATTATGTTGAATAATAAAAACGAATTTTGGCAAAAAAATGTGTGTTTCTATTAAACGATACGAACTTTTCAGCCGAACTGTTATGGGATTGTAAAACGTTCTATTTGAACTTAAGTTTGTGAAAATTGGGTGAGCGGTCTCTGAGAAAATCGAGTGCCCTTTTTTAGTTCATTTTGCACACTTTACCTTGTAATTCCGAAACCGAAATTCCGATACAGATGACATTCCTAAAATTTGAATCTGAGTCATAATATCATAAACCATTCGACTCAGCTCAACGAACTGAACAAATGTTTGTGCGTGTGTATGTGTGTGTATGTAACAAAAATGTGCACTAGATTTTCTCGAAAATGACAGAACCGTTTTACACAAACTTATATTCAAATGAAAGGTATTATAGTCCCATAGATTGCTATTGAATTGAATCTGGATCCGACTTTCAGTTCGGGAGCTACGGGGTAAAATGTACAAAATTAACAATAAACGTTTCATCGATTTTTTCAGAGACCGCTTATCCAATTTACACCAACGTTGATTCAAATGAAAGGTTTTACAACCCCATATTATCCTACCAATATTTACCAGGATATGACTTCCGGTTCCGGAATTACAAACTGATAGGTATGAAAATTTCATTTTCAGGGGCGTGTTTTTTACATGACACGGAAAAATTTCATCAAATACATTAAAATAGAATTGGACAGATTTGGTTAGGTCTTGACCAAATACGTTGATTTATGGTATACCGGATCTTCGTTTCAGATTTCGGAAGTATGAAAAAAAGTGATCGTGTACTCCAAACCGGAAATAACTCTAATTTATTAAAAGCAGATGAACCGATTTTCACAAACTCCGATTCAAATGAAACATGTAATGTAGTCCCATACCAAATTCCTGAATATTATTTGAATCCGACATCCAGTTTCGGAGATATGGGGTAAAATGGGCAGAAAATTGTTAAAATAAGTGCACCAACTATTCTCAGAGAATGCTGAACTGGTTTTCACAAGCATAGACTCAAATGAAAGGTCCCAATGAAAAGTGAATTTAGTTTGGATTGGACTTCCGGTTTCGGAATTGTAGAATAATGTGTGTTATAAATTGTATACCATCAAAGGACGAAACAAATTACTTAAAATTCTAAATCGACATCAAAACTGTCATTATCAGTAGACGGCCAAACAAAGTGATTCCGGTTATTCCTTCAAGAATCGAAGAAAATTATTTTGAAAAATATATATGATAGAATGATTGATATGAGATAGGCATCATTACACCACTAGGTGAATTATAACAGGTTTTTTCGCACACTTAGCACAGTTACACACCAAAAAAATGAACTTTACAGATGACTTAACCCTTCATATGATGTATTTCATAAATTTCATTTGTAATGACTCAATGCTGGATTAGCTTCAATTTTACTGGTTTCGACTGTAATTTGCATTCTGCTAGCAGGTGCGACTGTAAGAATTTTACTGCACCTTTTACCAGCCAAGCAAATGTGTGCTTTTGTGGCTCAGTGCATCTAAAATAAGATGTAAAATTACATGATTTTTTCGAAGTGTGTACTATCGAATCGTTAATTTGATCCAAATAAAAATCAATAGCAGACTGATTCTTTCAAATTTTGCTCAGAACTGTTTCAACTTGTAGGTCATGTTAGTCGTTGGCCAAACGAACTGATTTCGGTTATATCCGGCTTCGGAAGTACTGGAAGTAATGGTCACAAACTCAAAACGGAGCTCACTTCATTTGTTCAGAGATGACAAAACCGATTTTCACCTCACTTAGGCTCAAATGGAAAGTCAACATTTCTCTCCATTATTTTTCTGATTACTTAACCTACAATCAATGGAATTCGACACACACTCGCTTTAGCTCCAAAAGAGGAAACATCACCAAAGATTAATGTGAAAATATGAAATACTTCTGTTAAATGAAAATTGAACAAATGCACAGATTTGTATTCTGAACAGTCCGTTTTATGGAATCACTCATACGAGAATGTTCACCCGACGGAACAATCTTTGAAGCAGTTTCTTAAACACAAAAAATTTCTATTTTTGTGTTTGGTAATAATTTTTGCGGCAACGATCTGTAAAATATTATTTTTGCTGAAAGATACGTAAAACTTATGCAACTCCTATGTAAAAGTTACGGTTATTTATTATTTACTGACACGGTCTGTGAACTCTGAAATGTCATTTCTCTTGACGAACTCAGTTAAAGTTCTATCAGTATTCGGAAAATTACTAAAAAAAATAGTGAAAAATTTTAGTAACCATCACTATACATTCAGCAGAAATACAGCTCTGTCAAGTAACATAATTTTCGGACGTAAAAATGTGAAAATTTCTAGATTTGTAGAGAAAAAATACTGGTGCGAATTGATTGCTTGTGAAAAATAGATAATACTGATTCCTAGCGGTAATTTTCCATTTAGTGAATATATTCAAAAAGCCTTTTACAAGCTTTTATTTCAGCACTTTAATAATAAAAATATGAAGGGTGATCCCATATTCTACTGAACTGCATCCGAAAGATATCTGATCATTTTATTTGAATAAATTATTTCTGGAGAGCAAATGTAATGCAATTCATTCATCACACGCAAATAAATTAATTAATCGGATGGAAATATATTTTGAAAACTAAATTGCTTCTTCCTTTCCCAGATCTCTAATACAATTTACCAAAAAACAGTAATACTTTCCGGGTCAAGACGTTTACATATTTTTAGAATTGCTTTGTAAATTTCGCCGAACGTCGGTATTGAATGATGAAGAAGTCATTAGAATTATGACAGATCGAAGCTCAGTGGAACTGTGCCGATCATTCAGCAAATAAAACTTTTATTGAACGGATTACCGAATATTCAGCTGTGTGAAAGTCAGTAAAACTGTACCGACATCCGTAAAAATAATTCGGTGTGTACACCTTTTAAGCAGTGAGAAATTTTTCTCAGAATCTGTTCTATACGTTCAAGTTATCAAAAAGTACCATGAGTATTTTAGAGCTCTAATAAAGTGGATATTTTCAGGTACTGTGGAACTTTTGATTGCTTGGAGACGACGCTTAAATTGTAATTTGATATTGATCTTACCAGTTTGAACATTCTTCACAGAATATGCAACATGAAATAACAGTCTCAATTCATTATGGTAATCATCTTGAACATTGATATCTAATAACCACATATCTATGATATCTAATAAGCACATAGTAACGCTTAGTCTAATCTAAATCATTAGAAAGAAAAATGCGAGGAAAATCTCCTAGTTTGACCTTAGTGCTTCTACAGCACAATCTTTTTATTGATTCATTAAAAAAAATTCTGATTTGTTAGTCTTGTTCCCGCAATGACCAATACTATTCATCTGACTCCATTGAACACAATTTATCAACTGGTAAATGATATCAAAACTTCTTCTCCTGCCTAAAACGTTTTTCTAGAACAGTCATTGAGTCTAACCCAGTTTCCACTCTAACTGTTGTCAAACCGTTTGTTTGAACTCAGTTTCGAACCTAGTTTCAACGTTGTTGATCTGAAAATCGAGTCAGTTTCGAACCTGGTTTTGTCGAATTAACATTGCTTGGAAGCCATCTCGATAACCAGTACAAAGATTGTGGCGAAATTTTGTATATGTGACCAATACACTCTACACTAATTTTACCATGAATTTCGGCCATTTCTACCCACACAAAAGAAAGTGTTTCAGTCGGCCAAACGTTTTTCCTTAAATTGACGTAGGATGCGGCTTCGGTTCATCGGAGTTCATCCATCATTCCGTAGTCTACCTTCAAAACGTTTCGCTAAAAATAACTGTAATAACTTCGAACCAACATAAAACGAATGTTTCAAAGTTAAAATTTATCACAAATCAAAGCAACCACCAGCGTACGTGCTGAGCTGAGGTCTAACAAAACTTCTCACCAAAAAACTTCAAAGTTAAAAAACACGGCAGAATCTGAAACAACCCATCTGCGTGCGAATGGTGTGACGACTTTTTCTTTGCGATTTTGTTATAAAGTTCCATTCTATTTCAGAGAGCAACCAGCTTTTAGCACTCACGGGACCTCGTCTACGCCCGTATGACTTTTGTTCGTGTGATATCTTATTTCAAAAATTGTACCTCAGAGTACCGAGAGTCTCGGTCGGTCGGTTGGTTTCGAAGTACAAAAATAAGTAGAGCCTGACGGCACACGAACCGCTGTGGCTGTGGTTGTGGAAATCGCTAAACCACAACCTGTTCGCCGGAAGATCGATAGCTAAGATTACGACGCATCGACCGTTGTTCATGAAGAAAGTACATTCCGCTGAAAATTTTGCGAGAAACTGAAACTGAGTTCGTATGTGGGCGTGCAAAGAAGGTTTCTCGACATTATGGCTTGATTCCTTTTCATTCTTGAAAACCACTGACTGAAAGGAAGTGAATTTTTACCTCAAGCTCATGTTGTACACTCCGGAAAAAATGTAGAACGAAATTAGGAGAAAAGAAAGTACTTCGAAACACTGTGTTTATAACATATTAAATTTAATTTTTTCACACAATGAATTTCATGAATTTTACATATTATTTTATGTTTTCCACACGAATTCAAGGACATAAAAAAAGAGGATCCACTGACGAGTTGTTCGGTTGAAAAGCAGATAATATTATATTATGAAATTGATATATTTTTGCTTGAGTGTGGCAGGGGTTTTGTTTGGTTGAGCCAAGAAACGAACGGCAAGAAGCTTTCCTTTCACCCGTGAGCAGTGAGGCCTGGGAAATTTTCTTAGTTGATTGTTGGGCGTATTACATTACTGCAAACGATGCTCTTGTTTGGCAGTGCCGACGATAAACATCCTTCTTGAAATACAGGCTTAAAGGCCAACAGTAACCGTCTTAGTTCCTTCAACGAAACTAACAATCTGAATTATTAGTTAAAATGAGGTGCGATATCTCTGTTGAATTCATTTATATAAACTTTGACATGAGAATAGGTAAGCTTGACTCATATTTATTCCAGCTTACTTACGACAGCTCAACTGTTCTAGGCTCAATAATTATAATGCTGTTTCGTAGGAAAAGAGTAATTGATTCTATCCTATATATTTTCAATAGCTCCTTTCTCCGTATGAAGCAATATCCTTTTGTTGTCTCATTAGTAAGGAGCAAACTATTTGCGTCACACGGGGTGCGAATATTCACGCAGATACCATTTATCAGAAAATAAGTGAGTGATTGATCATATTATGACCTTTTATCGCGTATACCAATCAGGCTGTAATCAATATTCGGGCTGATAATAAACAAATTAATAATCGTTTTTTTGATGGACCGGAGCAGATCTAGCATCGCAAATTAATTAACAACCATTCAAACCATACTTATTTCATACTTCTATTTCCGTTCTAGACAGGGCCATAGTCAATCATCTATCGGTAGGATATGTGATCTGATAAGCATTGTTAGACAGGCGCAACTATGTGTTGCGTTGATTTATTGGAATGTAGTAGAAACACTTAACTGCAAAGAGGGTAGGCAGATTAAATCATCATTCTAAGATAATAGTTAATCGTAAAAATTTTCAGAACTTTACATTTCGTTCTGGGATTTTCGATGCGCAGCAGTACCAATTGAACTGGAAGTTCTGCTTATTCGAGATAAATATACAAGTATAGGGGAAGATGGGGTAAAACCACCTCGAGGCAAAATGCCCCTCTTCCTTTTTATCAGATGTTACTATTTTTTTCACTGTAATTTTAATGACGAATGAGGAAGACGATTTTGTTAAAGTAACTTCCGGTTTCGGAATTACAAGGCAATATATGCAAATCTATGAGAAAATGCGCACTCAATTTTCTCGGAAATTTCTTAATCGATTTTTACACGCTAAGATGCAAATGAAAGGTCTTAGAGTTCTTTGAAAAGTTATCGAAAAGTTGATCCAGATCCGACTTCCGGTATTACAGAGCGATTAGTGAAAATCTTAAATTTCATGAGTATTTTTTCACAAGCGATGGCGAAACGAGGTGCACATTTTTATAAAACTTCCTGCTAAATTAATCTAGTTGGCAGATCTTCTTAGTTAGTGGGTATATAAACCTACTTTGAGACTACTGGTTTCCGGTTTCCGCTTCCGGAAGCATCGATAATAGTGAAGAAAAGTTCCAAAAACGGAACTCCGATTTCCGGGTCAGAAATTATACGGCAATGAGTATCAAAACCTTCAAACTGTCATACATGTCATGATGCAAAATCGGTACGCATCGGTACGTGCTGGAACGGAAGAAGAAGAACACAGCGTGCTTAGTTCAATTTTGTATAGCGTGCAGGGCTGCCTCATTTCAATCTTTATCAACTTGACATAACTGTTGACAAATTGAAAAGGTGATGGTAGTTTATACCAAAGAAAGTTTGAAAAAAAAAATATTGCCAGAATGTTCTTGTGATGTTTTTGAAAACATAAGTAATATGAGAAAGGCATTAGTAAGGTGGATTAAGTGGTAAGGTGGATTAAAACAGGTTTTTTAAATAAGAAAAATCTCTCTTGTTGTCATGAGTTTTGCTCTTTTGTTTGGATGGATGTCCTCCCGTTTTTAGGAGCATCTTGCCTCTATGTTCAGATAACCGTGACTTTACGTAATTTAAAATGTATATTTTTCATGTTTTCCACGATCGAGCATCATGCCTCGCTTTTATTTAAATGGACAATTTTTAAGGGTTTTGAAAAATAATATATTTAATATATTCTTCAATGCATTCAGCGAGTATTTGTTCTTAATTATGAGAAATAAAGCAAGTAACTTTCATGCGTTATTCTCTTTACTAAAGATATAGAAACATTTCCTTAGGTGGTACGTTTCACCCCATTTACCCCTGAACATATAAATGTACTCCCAAACCTCCGTTTACGTAAACATTTTTTACGTTACCTCTTTCTACGAAACTCTTTTTACGAACGAAATCCCTAATAACGTAAACTTTTTTTAAGAACTGTATTTTACTGCTTGTACCTTATACCATTCCAGGATGGATTTTGTATAGTGACAAGAGGCCAAATTCACCCAAAACAAAGCTTTAGAGTAGTGGTAGGCTGGTAAATTATAGCAACCGCTTCCGCAGCCATTCTTTTGAAGTGAATACGTCTTACTTTACTATGGGTCGTATTTTTTTCGAAATTCGCTCTGTAGAAGAATCGCTCACTAAACACTAACATTTTTTCTCCATACCGTCAGAAATATGATCAGCAATTTATGTTTAAGTTTTAAATAGTGTTGAATAATCCAAAATTTTAGTTTTCTCCAACTTTTGGAAGCAATGGGAAAAACTCGTTTGCTTGCCTTTTTCGCACTCGGTCGACGGTTTTGAGCTCATCTGAAATGTCTTCCTGTACCCTGAAGTTATTTTAAGGATTAGAATTTTGTTTCAGAATCCAGCTTAATAATTTAGTTTGAAAATACGAGTTCAAAAGTTCAATCTAATACTCTGGAATTCAATCCTAACTCTAGAATCGGGAACTAGATTGTTGGAGCTGAATTGAGAGCTTTAACTAAAGTTCATAGTTCGTATCTAGAATTTTGATTCAGTAATTCAGTTGAGAGGAGAGTTGGCATCACTGGAAGTGCGATGCGGTGTCCTGGTGCTGCTCTCAAAAAAGTATAATTTCAATGTGTTGTTTGATACGTATAGTTGCAAATTTGGTTGAAATGGTTATTTTGAGTGAAAATTCAGGTGTGGCAAGTGTGTGTTTATTAATGAGAGCGATATTTATTGAATAATATTGATCCGCGAAACTAAAGATACTCAAGCGGCTGAAACTGAGGATTTACCGCCCCAAAATTCAACAATGTTAACCTGTTAACCGATCGAAGCGCCGTCTGCATGTCATTGTCGGTGTTGCAGGATTTCTATGGAATGTGTGAAAGTTTACAAGTTGATCGTGTCATTCCGACTGAAGGTCTAGGGTTGGTATGCAGCGGATCCATTCGCGAGTGTTTTTATTTTATTCTTTCAGTGGTCGTGTTTCATCTCGCGTTGCTGACAGCAGAGCGAGTGGGAGAAAGGGGATATTGGTGAGATCGTTCCATGAAGATATTTTATATTTTTCTTACTTATTATAAATTTTCCTGAGTATCGAAAATCAGGTTTTGTTGAGATCGTATTGTTTATCAAAACATATCCGGATCTCTTTCCCTCCCTACTAACAAATCTCCTATCCTGTGATGCTCGTGGGGATACAGTGGTACCCGCGGTCTCTAGAAACAACGAGTATCGGACTAACATTGCTTTCCTTTCTCAGTAGCACAGCCTTTGGTCGTGGCCGGCTTCGTTATTGACCATTTTGTGTAAAGTTTTGAATCAGTGGGTATGCACAGTGAGAATGATTCGCCTCTCCCAAGCATAATTTTGTTGGTTCATTGTGCATTTTCACTCATTCGGTCAATCATGAAGTGCAACTACGGACAGTCTACTTCAAGTCAGCTCAGAATTTTGACTCAGTAACTCAACTTGCAAATTATTGAACACTATTGGAAAAATGAATTCCGGACTCTGGAACAAAATTTCAGATCTGAGAACCGAAAAAGTATTTTGAAACTGACGTCTAAATAATAATTTATTTCCTGAATTCACTTTCAGTTTGTACTTCCCGAGTTCAGTTTCAGAATTTATTTCCTACATTTAGTTTCAGAATTCATTTCCAGAATTCTGGTTCAGAATTTAGAACCTGCATGTTGGAATTGAATTCAGAGCTTGTGTTCTGGAACTAGATTTTGGAACTAAGTTCAGTTCTTCGATTCAGACTCGGAATTCAAACTAAAAACTCAGTTCTAGAATCAAATTTGGAATCTGGATTCTGAAAATGAGTTCCGTTGAAGAAATTTTGCTACTAAATTCAAAATTCGGTTCCGAACCGGTATCCAGTCCCTGGTATCAAATTTAGTTTTTACATTCAGTTCCAGTTCCTAAATGTCCAAAATTCAGGTTTTGGTATAAATAGAAAAATGATGACAAAAAGTACCTGAACATTCCTAAGGAACTATTTGAAGTTTTCTTTCGCTGACGGTGTAACTCTTAAAAAAACATCTATACCCAAACTACCAGAAGCTCCATAATTCCCTAAAACATCCACTTTCATGTTGCTTAAAAATACACGCGAAACTTTTGGCAACTTGAAAGTACAGAACATGTTCCGTGTGAACTTTCTCACTACATAAAAGCTGAACAATGTATTCTAGAAGCAGCTTAGAAGTTCGTTCGGGTCCGTCGCGCGAACTCTCAAGTGTGGATAATTATTTAATTTGGATTGATTGGGCTGCTTAGAATGCTATTGATAAAGTTTGAAAGCTGTTTTAGCCAAATCAGTCCCTTTGATCCGAACTTTTGGTTAGTTGGGTATCATTGTTTATTGTATTGTTACACATTTATTTGTTCATCGTTATTTGTCCAGTACAATACGTTTGTTGTCAATAAGTCATACCTTAGTATAGATGAACCGTAAAAATTCTGGAAGCGAAGCATTCAAAATTGCAAAATTCACACAATCAATTATCTATTATGGACCAATATTGACATTCGAAAATGTGAAAGAAGCCCGTCAGTTTTATTCGTGTTAAAGCCCTCCAGTTATGTCTCTGACATTACTCACTCGTCTTTCTCGTACGCGTCCCTACTGGTAGTGAAATGAAACTTTTAGATTTCCGTCCACAACCACATATCGGCTGCCAAACCAAACCCTTTTTCTGGAAATTCGGATACCTGCGTTGTTTTAAAATGCTAGACATTGCGGTAGAAATAGATGCTTCGTCGGATGCTAAAGTCTTCGAGCACATATGTTTCTTTTCATAATGGACGACGAAATATCAGAAAAGTTTTGCAAAAAAACATTATGTAAAGCTCCTTAGCTCGATATTTTGAAATGAAATTTTGTTTTATAAGCATGGTTAGGCACCATTTCCACTCTACACGCATGCAGTCCTTGCCTCCACCTCACTTTTTGTACGTATGATTTGGACTTCCCTACTTTGCGAGTCACCTTTCGCAGAGCTTTCTGGGGAATTCTTTCGTAATAATGGCAACCAACTTCTTGTCCATTTGTCCGTAGCATATTTTTAGAAATGTTCTGCGTTTGTATTTGCGCACTTCCACTTAATTCGAAACCTTTTTACTGAATGTAACAAGAATGTAAACATATTGTACACGAAATAAATAGAAGAGTTTCAACTGTCATATAAGCAAAACGTTTCAGGGATACGTGAAATAATTCAAAATTTACACTGAAAGAAAAGTGTCCTAAATTTAGCGTGGACAGATTTTATCATTATAGGCAAAGCTGCTGCCATTAAACTGTGGAATCGCAATATAGTATTCGGATGACAATTTGACATCAAGAATTTGTAGTATGGCCTTTGACCTATCAGTAGTTTTAGCAGTAATTTTTAAATTTTTTTAAAACTTCTATCATATAATATTGATATTGATGTTGTGTTATATTATTGATAATGAGATTATTTCCTATTTTTGTTCGGTTAGTTTTCAAATTATTAAAAATCCCTTTTTTTACTGCCTTTTTCTATAGCAATTTCCGGAGAAACCTTTTGATCGGAGCTTCGGAGACCTAGTGTTTTATACCATTCGACTCAGCTCGACGAGATATAAAAATTTGCGTGAGAGCACATTTTTTTTAATTTTTACTGCACGATTTCCCCGAAAATGGCAGAACCGATTTCTACAAGCTCAGCCTCGTTTGAAGTCTTCTTTAGGGTTGTGAATCAAGTTCGAAAATCAAGTGGCTCTCACTTCCGGTTCCGGATATATATCGGTACAAGTGACGTAACCGACAAAACGTGTTTATTTTTTCTAACTTCTCATTTTTTCTTCTTAACGTAACCAATGATCAAGCTCGAGTTTATTATTGTTGATACTTTTCGTGAATGTTATCGAATACGTGTTGTGAGCGTTGAGTTACGCCTTTCTTGACTAACCAAAACAATATGAATGAATTTGTGTTAAAAATCATCCTAAATCCGTGTCAAAAATCATCCTAACGGAAAGAATATATTTGAAAGAGACTTTTTGGATGACAATAGAAAGGCGGTTTCACACCACTAGGTGGCTAAGGAAGAGTTTATTTTTTAATGATCACTTGAGGTCTTACAACTGCTACTTAGACACCATTTCGATGAAACTCGTAGTTATTGAGCGAAAACGAATTTAAAAAAAAGTACATGCAAAACTATATACGCCCTTTTGAAAAATCGATCCTGTTTTGAGGGTCTCTTAATCCGTGTTAAAAAAGGTTATACTAAAACGTATGCAAAATTTAATCCTAATCGGAGTATAAGAAATTAGATTACTTGTCATTAATTTCTTAATCGCTCTTAAGGGGAGTGTCAAGGTTCATCAATTATTGCCCGTGGCAGAAATTGTCATCACTTTAAAGATTATAGCTCCGAAACTGGAAATGTTTGCAGTACGATACTCGAAATCGATCTTAAGCTTAAGTTATAGTCTCGGACGAGCCGAAAATTTTTGATATCGGTTAATCCATATACAAGAAATGAGTTCTGACGTTTACGTCACTTATGCCATTATACCCCCGGAACCGTAAGTGACAGGCATTCGAACTTCAAACCTGTTTAAAGAACCAATAGAGATTTCCAAACGAAGTTTGTTGGTCCTGCCATCATCGAGAAAATTGAGAGGAGTAAAAAACGTGTTTAGTTGGTTACGTCACTTTTACCACTGTATCTCCGGAACCAAAAATCACAGCGATTCGATCTTCGAATTAGATAAAACAAAAGGTAGCTTCCTAAGGAGCCTAAGATGGTTGAAATTTAGGAGAAAATTTAGCGGTAAGAATACACCTCGTTTTGTCGGTTACGTCACTTTTACCATAACCTCCGAAAGGGCAAATCACAGTCATTTCATCTTCCAACTTGATCAACGGCCCAACAGTAGCGAGTCAGGATAAAAAAGCAACACTTTTTGTCGAATACGTCGCATATACCATCATACCTCCGGAACCAGAAGTCACAGCCATTTGATCTTCGAACTTGATCAATGGCCCAATAGAGCTTTCAATTTGGCCTAAGCTAGTTAAAATTGATTTAGCCATCTCCGGGAAAATTGCGCGGTAAGAAAGCAACGCGTTTTGTCGATTACGTCACTTATTCCATTATATCTCCGGAACTCGGGTCTCAGAGGCTACGAAAGTCGGTTTCCTTAGCAATTTTTACCTTATGATCAAAAAAGAACCGGAATTTTATTAAAAAACCTATTTTAATCCACCTAGTGGTGTAATGATGCCTTTCTCATATTACTCATTACATCATAAATATAATCGTGAAATTCGCAAAAACAACTGTTTATTGAATAGAAATAGGAAAACTTGTTCGGACCTAATCTCACAAACTCTATAAATCCTGTTTAACCTGTAGTTCCGGAACCGAAAGTAGTATCCACAACAAATTAAGGAATTCCGTATGAAACTGTAAGACTTTTCTTTTGAACCTAGAAGTTTGTGAAAATCTATTCGGCCATCTCCAAGAAAAGTGAGTGAGATCCTTTTTGCAGTTTCTAATCACTATTTCCAATTCTCTCGAAACCGGATTCAGATGAACGGAATAGCCGAAGTTGGTTCGTTTGCTACCAACAAATATCACCTACAAATTGGAACAGTTTTGAACGTAGTTAAACTTATACTTACTATCACATGCTCTATTTAGAATAAACCAATTAAACGAAATCTAATGTAATATATGTAAGTCAAGCTAAACAACGTGAATCAGCAGCATAAAATATGTAGTAGGATTATTATTATAATTATAATTATTATTATTATTATTATTATTATTGTTATTATTATTATTATTATTATTATTATTATTATTATTATTATTATTATTATTATTATTATTATTATTATTATTATTATTATTATTATTATTATTATTATTATTATTATTATTATTATTATTATTATTATTATTATTATTATTATTATTATTATTGACATCACTACACAACGTGTACGAAATAGAACAAAGCACGCCTTGTTCGTTTTGTGTTTTCTTCTTCTTTCGGTGTTGTACATACTGTCACTCTATATGGCGATTTGAAAACTTTGACGCTCATCACCCTGTAACTGCGGAACCGGAAGTCGGATCCGGATGAAATCTCACAGTAGCTTATAAGACAGTATGAGCTTTAATTCAAATCAAGATTTGTGAAAATCGGTTCAAACATCGTAAAGAAATCGAAGTGAATTTAGTTTTAGGAGTTTTTCTTCTCCACTTTCGGTGCTTTCGGAACAGGAAAAGAGGGAACCAGTAGTGCCGAATTAAGTTTTCATGCCTACAAACTAACAAGCTCTGCAAACTAGAAGAATTTCTCAGACAGTTTTATGGGATTGTACCTGTTTTTAACCATCGTTCATGGAAAAATACTAATAAAATTGGTAATTTTCCACTTATAACGCTTTAGTTCCGGAACCGGAAATCAGATCCAAATAAAATGTTCCACAAATCTTTAGGATATTATAACACCTTTCATTTGAATCTCAGTTTGCGAAAATCGGTTGAGTAGTTCCAGAGATAATTGAGTGTAAACTTTTTCTCAAATTTTCACATATTACCATATAACTCCGGAACCGGAAGTCACATTCAAATGAAATTCAATAGCAAGATATGGGACCATAATACCTTCTATTTGAATCTTAGTTGATGAAAATCGGTTCAGTCATCTCTGAAAAAAGTTAGTGCATATTTTTTTCATTTTTTTGGTACATATCATCCTATATCTCCGGAACCGGAAGCCGGATCGGAATGAAATTCAATAGCAGGCTATGAGACCATAAGACCTTTCATTTGAATCTTTGTTTGTGAAAATCGGCTTAGCCATCTCTGAGAAAAGTGAGTGCATATTTTTGTTACATACACACACACGAATACACACACACACACACACACGCACACACACACACACGCACACACACACACACACACACACACACACACACACACACACACACACACACACACACACACACACACACAGACATTTGCTCAGTTCGTCGAGCTGAGTCGAATGGTATATGACATTGGGCCCTCCGGGCCTCAGTTAAAAAGTCGATTTTCACAGTGATTGCATAGCCTTTCTATATGAGAAAGGCAAAACGCAAAATTTCAATTTTTAATAAATTTCTTTATTATCGCCTTCAAAGTACTCTCCTCCTGCAGCAATACATGCATGCCAACGCTTGATCCAATTTTCCATACAAGTTTTATAGGCCACCGAAGGTATGGCCTTTAGTTCACGCAGCGAAGTCTCTTTTATGGTCTCTATGGTCTCAAAACGCGTTCCCCGCAATGGAAATTTGAGTCTGGGGAAGCGGAAAAAGTCACACGGGGCCATATCTGGAGAGTACGGTGCTTGGTTGATGATACTGGTTGAGTTTTGGCCAAAAACTGCGACAAAAACAACGCTGTGTGAGCCGGCGCATTATCGTGAAATTCAGCTTTTTTGGCACCAGCCGAGAAGCGACGCGTTTCAAACCCAAAACATCAGTTAAAATGTGTTCGGCTGATCCATAAGAGATGCCCAACAACACAGCAATTTCTCTAATCGGTACAGAGCGATTTTGCAACACGATTTGCTTCGCCGATTCAATGTTTTCTTCAATAACAGATGTTGTTGGGCGGCCAGGGATCTCATCATGATCCAAGCTTGTACGACCGCCTTTGAAGCGTTTATACCACTCGTATGCCTGTGTTTTTCCTAGACACGATTCACCAAAGGCCTTTTCTAACATTTTCAACGTTTCGGAACACTTAAATCCATTTGCAATACAAAATTTGATGCACGCACATTGTTGTAAATTTTCATCCATTATAAAAATCGCCACACAAAAATTTTTCAACTTCTTTGTATAGACGCCAAACAAAAACTAATCGTACGATATGCGTCAAAATTTGACAGAATGTGTATAAAAGTGTTGCCAACGTTGAGAGAATAAAAGTTTACCGATTGGACAAGCGCGGAAATTTTAAAGTGAAAATTTCGGTTCTTTTTTGATCATAAGGTATACCTTTCTATAGAGAAAAACAACAAGGTTCACCAATTTGAGATCCCTCCCATGCGTAGCCGCATGGAAATCAATTTTTAGAAGTGAATAATTACTTGTTTCATTATGAGTTAGACTGCTTTGTTCGATTACAACATAATTGATATAATTGGAATTCTGCGCAACATAAAACGCAAACAAGAATATCTACCAGTCAACAAAATAACGCACCTAAAAACAATTTATCTCATACCCAGTGAAAGAACAAGATTTTCATTTTGTTGTGATGGTGTTCCTCACACCTCCCTATATTTCACATGACAGCGCAACAAAAGAACTTCAGCCCAATTCCCTTCGGCTTATCCAAGCTACATAAAAGCACCGTTTGGAAGTTTTAATTAGGATATCCGACGAAATGCGCACTAAATTTCCTCTTCGTAACACAATTAGACTAGGTACTGGACAGCCACCAAAATCAATCTCAGTCGCTCCGGTGATTCTGTGCAGCTTTCAATGTTAGGAAAGTAAAACAAAAAATAACAAACCACAAAATTAATTAGATCGTCACGTAGAAAGACATCAACACCCGACCCGTGCCCTAGCCAAACTACAGGCTGTACGGCAAAAATTGTTTATTCTTTTGAATTCGCGGTTTCAGGTGCGAGGGGGCGAGGTCTGTCGCGAACATAAACAGAAAACCTTTTTGTTCTCTCCCTCTCTCGCTTTCTTTCCAATGTTGCGTTAGAATGCGGAGAATCGAAACACGGAAATGGCAACGGTAATCGTAATTAAGCTGTTTTCATGTTCAGAAGAACAGCGGCTGCGACGTGGGTTTTACACGTACTAAAATCCATTATCAACCGATGACAGAATCGTCCGAGGACGAGAAAACAAAACAGTGATAAGCTCCGATTGTCCTGGTCCTGGTTCTCGTTGATGAGTGATAATTGGAATTTGGTGAAACTCTTATCGGTCACACGCGTTGTTTCCCCAAAGTAATTATGTTGTCATGCAAACCAAATAATTAAAGTTAGTACGAAATTGGGGTACAACTATTGGCTGAAATTTTGCATCAGAATTTCATTCCCGCTACGGATGTGTGACTGCAGCATGTCGTAAATCTTTTGAAGCGCCAAGGGAAATGGTTTAATCAACAAAGCCTGAAACCGCACTTCAAAAAGCTTCAAGTTAAATTGATACACGTCTACTTTTTAGGGCTACACGATATCTCCACAATCCGCTGACTACACAGAATCAAGCCACGGGATCACCGAGAAACTACGAATGTCCCCGACGACAAAGGACCTCGTGAGCTGACCAGATGGATTGCATAAATATCTCGTAGAGCTCCACAGAGTAGTTTGCATACAGAAATCTGCTGTCGAAATCGAAACAGACAGTTGCAGTTGCTTCCCGTAATGGAGCTTGTTCCCACACCATCGTCAAAGAGTGAGGCTCACCCGAGAGGCCTTTGCCAGCGGAACTGTACCAACACATGCCAACAAAGTGCTCCTCGAAAGTTACGACTGGACTGAATGGAACGCCACACTCGGCTATGATGACGGATTCGATACGCCTTGTTTGGATGGCTTTCGAGTGGCATGGAAAGTCCAAGCGACTGGGGGCACCGGAACCGTAGCTGACGTTCGTCTGTTGACATTGGCTTTTCCGAATGTGTTATGCAAGCTTGCCCTGAAAACTACTAGACTGTCTGTCACGGGCCGGGCCGGGCTCGCTATTGCTCGGTTACTTCTTCGGCGGCTTATTTGCACAGCAGATCCAATCTGTGGCTTGTAATATCATCCTTCGCAATAAATCCATTAGGAAGTTGAATCCTCTATGCAGCCGGTGATTCGCTCGAGAGGGTTTGCTTTCCGATGAAAATATGTTCTTACACTAGTTTGCGTTCTATATTGGTAAGCCAATTCAACGAACCATACCTACATGCGATGCCGAACAACATTGAACAAACATTAGTTGGTAGACAAAATATAAATGAAAAATAAATTAATTTATTGTGTGCTAAACCGGGACGGCTCTCGCCGGATATGCTTGTCGCAAAACACTGCGTTGTTTTTATTAGTTGTATAGTTTAAATACTAATTAGCGAAAACAAAACCAATGATTATTCATTTTGAAGCTAGCATTTTGGTTCAAAAAGTTTTACAAAAAAGATTTATGCATGCAGCTTATAAATACAGAGTTTTGCGTAAATATTGTAGAACCCATTCACATAATTGTTCTCATCGTTTTTTGTAAAGCGAACATAATTCACTGCTTCGAAAATGCAAACTCGGTCGGATTCGTGTGTTTTTTGAACGAATAATAAAATATAGCACTATTCGTTCCTAGCACGGGTTTGTGCTAGGTTGGATTTGCCCTACTCATTGGAATTAATTAGTGATGCGCGTTAGAAAACACGAACTGTTCTGAAAGGGTAATAATTTTGAGAATAACAAAACTGGAAGCTTCGCTAACTGAGGATGCAGGCTGTGTCATTTAATGTGAAATAAACAATGATTTCGAAAATTGTGTATCGTTCCGACTGAAATTTGCACTTGATTGACTGGCGCCAATGCATTTTGTTGAAATGGTTCAGTCCAGTTCAAGCAATTCCCAAACATTTGTTGGTAGAGTTGAGAAATAGAAGCACTGGTCTTGCAAAACAGTTGTCCTATATTGGACCCTAAATCTTGAAGGATTCTTAGAGTCTGTAGAATCGTAGTATCAGCCATGCATGGTTATAGGTCAAATTCTACTAGAGGACTCTTCGGAAAAAAACTGTAATTTTACATCTTATTAGATGCACATATATGAAGCGTCGCAGTTCACGCAAATTTACGTGAAAGAACATTTAATATTGTGTCTAAAATTCCATTTTTTTTTCAATAGTATAATATATATATTTTCAGGCACACTGCTTAAGCTCTAAGATGCCAAGGGTATTTCCTAATCTTAATTAACGACTAACTTAAAACTAGAATAGTATCATTAGATTATGTCGTCTAGAATTTTTGAAAAAAGCTTTTAGCTGGTATTCGGCAGGTGTCGGTGAATTGAATATTGCTTGAATTCCAAATGGTGCTATATATGGCCGCTTCCTTTCGGTTCGTGAGGGTCCGCGGGAAACACCCCCAGGCTACGAAGGCCCGGCGGGTGGCCTGCATGCTGGTCATCGTCTGGAGCGTAGGACCGTAGGCGGTGATGGTGATGTTACGAAGAGATGAGAAAATAAAAAAAGTAAATATTGTGAAAACCGAGGTAAATAGGGGGTATGGAAACAAAATGTCTGAAAACTACAGAGATCTAATTAGTTGCCATCGAGATGGTGAAGAGACATGGAAGGGGGGAACGAAAAGTTAGTGACAAAAAAAGATCTTGTTAGTTCCAATGAAGATGGTGGACAGGGACGGTGATCGAGAGAATCGAGCGGATGTTAGTGTCGAACCTGTAGGTGGAGATTATACTTTCTGAGCGAGGTATAACAGATTACACTTGGATATTAATGTGTTTGAGGTACTGGTATATAAGAAGCATATAAGAGATATCCCGACTAGCCAACACATCTCGGACCGGAACTTCAGGTGGTCTACCTCGGGCCCTTAGGGAGTCCTTTAATAAAGACCTGGCGTCACGATACTCCGTACACGTCCATACGACATGCTCGATGTCCTGATAACCGTCACCACAAGCGCAGAGACCGCTCTCCACGATTCCAATACGCCGGAGGTGCGCGTTGAAGGTGTAATGGTTTGACATGAGCCGAGACATCACACGAATGAAGTCACGACTCACGTTCATCCCCCTGAACCAAGGTTTCGTCGATACCCTAGGGATAATGGAATGCAGCCATCGTCCCAGTTCGCCATTGCTCCATGAAGTTTGCCAACTTTCGAGAGTTTTCTGACGAGAGATACTGAAAAATTCATTGAAGCAGATTGGTCTTTCATAAATATCACCTTCTAATGCGCCCACCTTAGCCAATGAGTCTGCCTTTTCATTGCCCGGAATGGAACAATGCGAAGGGACCCAGACTAACGATATTAAATAAGACCGTTCAGATAAAGTTCTCAAATGTTCCCGTATTTTCCCCAGGAAATATGGGGGATACTTTCCTGACTTCATTGCCCGGAGAGCTTCTATTGAGCTTAGACTGTCCGTGACAATGAAGTAATGGTCTTTGGGCAAGGTTTCAATGATCTCGAGGGTGTACTGAATAGCAGCTAATTCTGCGACGTAGACTGAAGCCGGATCACTGAGTTTGTACGAAGCGGTGATGTTCTGATTGAAGATTCCGAAGCCTGTGGACCTGTTGATGTTTGATCCGTCAGTGTAAAACATCTTTTCACAGTTGACTGTTCTAAATTTATTATAAAAAATATTTGGGGCCACTTGAGGGCGCACGTGGTCCGGAATTCCACGAATTTCTTCTCTCATGGATGTGTCGAAAAACACCGTAGAATTAGTAGTATCCAAGAAATGAGCACGGTTGGAAACAAACGAAGAAGGATTAATATTCTGAGCCATGTAATCAAAATACAAGGACATAAAACGGGTCTGAGAATTGAGCTCGACAAGCCTTTCGAAGTTTTCAATCACCATCGGATTCAAGATGTCGCATCGGATTAGCAATCGATATGAGAGATCCCAGAATCGGTTTTTCAACGGTAAGACGCCCGCGAGCACTTCGAGACTCATCGTATGAGTCGACTGCATGCAACCTAAGGCAATACGCAAACAACGATACTGAATTCTTTCCAGTTTAATGAAATGGGTGTTCGCGGCAGATCGGAAGCAGAAGCATCCATATTCCATTACGGACAATATCGTTGTTTGGTACAGCCTGATCAGGTCTCCTGGGTTTGCACCCCACCAAGTTCCGGTTATTGTGCGAAGAAAATTGATTCTCTGCTGGCATTTTTGTTTCAGATATCTAATGTGACATCCCCAGGTGCCTTTGGAGTCGAACCAGACCCCGAGATATTTAAATGTGAAGACCTGAGCTATGGTTCCACCCCCTAGTTGAAGCTGTAGTTGTGCTGGTTCTCGCTTTCTTGAAAATACGACCAGCTCAGTTTTCTCCGTAGAGAACTCGATACCCATTTGAAGAGCCCATGTCGACAAGTTGTCGAGGGTATCTTGTAATGGTCCTTGGAGATCGGCAGCTTTGGGTCCTATAATGGACACAACGCTGTCGTCGGCAAGTTGTCTTAGCGTGCAAGATGTGTTGATACATTCATCGATATTGTTTACGTAAAAGTTGTATAAAAGGGGGCTTAAGCATGAGCCCTGAGGAAGACCCATGTAACTGAATCGTATTGTCGACAAATCACCATGTGCAAAATACATGTGTTTCTCGGACAATAGATTATGTAAAAAGGTATTCAAAACCGGTGAAAGACCATGCTGGTGCAGCTTCTTAGATAGGATATTTATAGAAACTGAATCAAAAGCCCCCTTGATATCTAGAAATACTGATGCCATTTGTTCTTTACGAGCAAATGCCATTTGAATTTCGGTTGAGAGCAACGCAAGACAATCGTTCGTTCCTTTACCCCTGCGGAAGCCGAATTGTGTATCTGAAAGTAAACCATTAGTCTCGACCCAATTGTCTAGACGGAAGAGAATCATTTTTTCGAACAACTTCCGGATACAGGAAAGCATAGCAATCGGCCGATACGAATTGTGATCGGAGGCTGGTTTCCCAGGTTTTTGAATGGCGATAACTCTCACTTGTCTCCAGTCGTGTGGAACAATATTACCCTCGAGGAACTTGTTAAACAAATTTAGCAAGCGCCTTTTGGCAGAGTCAGGAAGCTTTTTCAACAAGTTGAATTTAATTCTGTCTAACCCCGGGGCCTTATTGTTACACGACAAGAGCGCAAGTGAGAACTCTACCATCGAAAACGGTGTTTCGTTTGTATTCGAAGTCGCGGCGCGGGATATCTTCTGTTCCGGAACAGAATCAGGACATACTTTTTTAGCGAAATCGAATATCCAGCGGTTAGAATATTCCTCGCTTTCGTTCGTTGTGTTTTGGTTGCGCATTCGTCGGGCTGTGTTCCAAAGAGTGCTCATCGATGTTTCTTTTGTTAATCCGTCAACAAACCGTCGCCAGTAACCTAGTTTCTTTGCTTTAACTAAGTTCTTCATTTGCTTATCTAGCGCTGCGTAATTTCTATAATTATCAGGTGTTCCATATTTTCTGAACTTTTTGAATGCTAAAGATCTTTCCGCGTTCAGTGATGAGCACTCTTTGTCCCACCACGGGTTGGGAGGACGAATGTTAGTATTCGCGCCGGGTATACGTTTCGTCTGAGCTTGAATCGCAGTGTCGAGAATCAAGCCAGCCATAAACGTATACTCTTCCTCCGGAGGAAGTTCTTGTGTTGTTTCTAGTTTCTCAGATATCGATATTGCGTAGCATTTCCAATCAATATTTCGTGTGAGGTCATACAAAACATTGATTGTTTCCGATGGTCTTAATCCGCTGGCGATTGAAATTACGATAGGCAGATGATCGCTACCGTGGGGATCAGGGATTACCTTCCACGTGCAATCCAACCGTAGCGATGTCGAGCAGAGGGATAAGTCCAGCGCACTTGGTCTTGCTGGTGGTGCGGGAATTCGTGTCATTTCTCCCGTATTCAAGATTGTCATATTGAAGTTGTCGCAAATATCATGGATCATAGCTGATCTGTTATCATCATGAAGACAACCCCATCCCGTACCGTGAGAGTTAAAGTCTCCTAAAACTAACGTCGGTGCGGGAAGAAGTTGCATGATACTGCTGAGCCAGTGGTACCCAACTGAGGCTCTAGGGGGAATATAGATGGAAGCAATACAAAGGTCCTTGCCTTTAATTGTGACATGACATGCGACAACTTCAATACCTGATATCGTGGGGAGGTTAATTCGAAAGAAGGAATAGCACTTTTTGATCCCCAAAAGTACTCCTCCGTAGGGATTATCTCGATCCAGGCGAATAATGTTAAAATCGTGGAAGTTTAGTGATACATCAGAAGTTAACCAAGTTTCGCACAATGCAAATGCGTCACATTTCAGATTATTTACTAAGTATTTAAAAGGATCTATTTTCGGGATGATACTTCTACAGTTCCACTGTAAAACAGCGATCGAATCCTTGACCTCGTTCGAAAAATTAGCCATCGAAGGAAACGATTGCTGAGAGGAGGGGCCATTTTGCAGTCAGCTGCATCAAAAACATTTTAACTTTTGGCAGGAAAGTCATCAAAATACCTTTTAGGGGGTCAGAAACTAAAATTCCATGACAAGAAATTCATTAAAATAAAAAAAAACAATGATAACCGACTACGCCGTGACTTGAACTGAGAATCATCGGATCGCAAAGCACGTCCGTTAATCGACTGAACCACTGAAGCACACACCTGCTTGCCTGGTAAAAGGTACATTTAAATTCATACAGTCGCACCCGCTAGCCGAATGCACATTACAGTCGATACCAGTTCATGCTAATCCAACATTAAGTTATTACAAACGAAATTTCCTATCATTTGACAAATCAGGTCTTTATGATTATTGGTCACTTTCTAAAAAAACAGTGTGGAGAGAAAAAATGCGATTTGTCGGTTTATGAAATGCAACCGAAATCGGTTCAGGCATCGATTGAGGAAAGTTTACGGAAAAACTTGTTTTAATCCACCTAGTGGTGTAATGATGCTTTTCTCATATCAATCATACTATCATATATAATACTGTGGTATTCTTCAAAATAATTTTCTTCGATTGTTGAAAGAATAACCGAAATCGGTTTGTTTGACCGTCTACTGATAGAAACTATCAATTGAAGAAGATTTGAGGTCGATTTTGAAAAATTTTGACGGTTTTTCGCCCTTTTCAATGATGTTTTATCCCTATATTTCCGGATCCGGAAGTCGGATGAGATTCAAGAATTCCGTATGGGACCACAGGACCTTTCAAGTTTGTGAAAATCGGTCGCGCCATCTATGAGAAAAGCTAGAATTATATTTTCATTTTTTTGCACTTTTTACCCCATAACTCCGGAGCCGGAAGTCGGATCAAAATGAAATTCAGGAATTTAGTATAGTACCTAAAGAGCTTTCATTTCAACTTAAGTTTGTGAAAATCGGTTCGGCCATCTCCGAAAACAGTTGGTGCACTTATTTTCGCAATTTTCTGCACATTTTACTCCATAAGTCCGGAACCGGAAGTCGGATCCAAATAATATTCAGGAATTTTGTATGGGGCCACAAGACGTTTCATTGGAATCTAATTTTGTGAAAATCGGCTCAGCCATCTCCGAGCAAAGTGAGTGCAACAAAATGTTGCATACATACACACACACACACACACACACACACACACACACACACACACACACACACACACACACACACACACACACACACACACACATTTTGCGTACTCGACGAACTGAGTCGAATGGTATATGACACTCGGCCCTTCTATATGAGAAAGGCAAAAATAATTGCGATTGGTTGGCTACGCCATTCATAAGATTCTATCCCTCTCCGATTTTATTTTATCCACGCCTCCGATCTTATCTGGAACTCCAGTCGGGTTTTCCAGTAATTCTCTATCCTTTTTGTGGAGAAAAGTAAACATATACATTCCACACATGGCGCAATTCATATATTGCGTGCTTAATCCACCTAGCAGTGAGATGATACCTTTTTTTTATCAATCCGCATGTGTTTTTTGCATGAATATTCTTCGGTTTTTCAGTTTTCATGACATTATTGTAATGTCTGTCGTTTTAAGTGGCAATTTGAGATTTTAATCACTCATTACTCTGTAATGTCGAAACTGCAAATCGGATAAACATCTTTGAGGAGTAGTGCGAATAAAATTTTTGAGTGCCTTCCGAAACAAAAACTGAATACAACCAAAAATAAAATAAGTTTATTTGGTTATCGACTATCCAAATCTGCTAACCCGATAAACCTGATTAATTTATGTGAAATAAACATTTTTATACTAATCACCCTATATCTCCGAAACCGGAAGTCTGATCTGACTGAAAAACAAGATGTTTTATAGAATCTTAAAACTTTTCATTTTAATCTTAGATGATTCTTAGATTTCATTTGAATTTTAGATCGGTTCAGCCATCAGTCCGTCATTTTAAGTGGCAATTTGAGATTTTAATCACTCATTACTCTGTAATGTCGAAACTGCAAATCGGATAAACATCTTTGAGGAGTAGTGCGAATAAAATTTTTGAGTGCCTTCCGAAACGAAAACTGAATACAACCAAAAATAAAATAAGTTTATTTGGTTATCGACTATCCAAATTGCTAACCCGATAAACCTGATTAATTTATGTGAAATAAACATTTTTATACTAATCACCCTGTATCTCCGAAACCGGAAGTTGGATCTGACTGAAAAACAAGATGTTTTATATAATCTTAAAACTTTTCATTTTAATCTTAGATGATTCTTAGATTTCATCTGAATTTTAGATCGGTTCAGCCATCTACGAGAAAAATGAGAGTATACGACTTTTCATATAAATCTGAGTTTGTCGAAAACGGTTGAGTCATCTCCGAGAAAAGTGAGTGAAATTATTTGTCACACATGTATTTGCTAATCTGACGAACTGATTCGAATGCTATATGGCTGTTATGTTCTTTCAGCATTTATTGCTGTAAGTAGCTTAAATCAATATAATTATGGAATTGCTTTCAACTCGAAAATGCTGCCATCATCTGGTTTACATATGCCATATTCGAAGGAATATGTTGCCAAAAAAGAACCGTGCTAAAATCGGTCTGAGGCAAAATATCATGTTGTCCACAGTCTTTTGGGCACTTAGCAACAAATGCATGTAACAGTATAAAAAATCGTGTTTTATGTTGCTCCCAAGCATTTCTTTGCCAGACAGCGCTGGAATAGGGGAAAAAGTCGCTTACACAAAAATTTCGATATCTCCGTTAAAAATGGACGGATTTTAACAATCTATGGCTTGTTGGATAGCTATTACCGTGCGGAATCTAAGTCGGAAAATATATTTTGTTTTCAAGGTCAATTGTGACAAATACTGTCAAAAAACTGAAAATTTTGAAATAAAACTTCGTATAACTCAAAAAGTAAACATCCGATCTCAAAACCATTCAATAGCGTTTCAGGGTGACGGGAAGACCCTTCATTTGCGACTAGTTTGATCAAAATCGGTCCAGCCATTTATGAGATCTCGACCTCTTAGTTGACAACACACATACAGACACACACACATATACATACACGGACATTTGCTCAGTTCGTCGAGCTGAATCGATTGGTATATGACATTCGGCCCTCCCATTTTTCTAAAGTTTGAGCGAATTCTATACCTATTTTTTATAATTATAAAAAAGGTAAAAACCACATCTTTTAGAGTCAATTTATTTTCTGCTGGAATAGCAACTTTTTATTTCAAATTGCACCTAGTTGCATGGTCATTTTTTTCGACGTTTTAGCGGATTTCGGCTTTCAATTTCCCCCCAGGCCAGCACTTCTGACTGTTTACAAACGTTGTACAAATACATTTATTGAATTGGTGACGGACGAATTGGCCAAATTCAACTATTTCGCCAACTTGGCGTGCGAGTAGCTCGGATCTTTGCAATACGCGAGCAAAATTCCGAGGCGTTAATCATCTTGCTTTGATTCATTTTAACAGCAGAAGAACGAATGTCAAAATCTAAAAGTAGGCATTATCAACTTTTCAAATAAAGAAAATCTAACCAGTCAATTTTTATTATTGCATTTTTAAATTCAAAATTCACCCTGTAAAAATGAAAGCTTGATAGATGCTTGAATGCTTTTGACAATTCAATTGCTACGGTTGCTACGATTGGCAATGCGTCAATGGGTTCATCAACAGGCGACAAGGACATTAAACTAATCAGTAAAGTAAAGTAAAGTAAATTTTATTTGGATATGAATTCTAAATATCGACAATGGTTTATGGTTCTAGTATAAAGACCACTATGAGACAAATCATTGCACTTTAGCTATTAAATCATATTCCAGTGTTAATTTACAATTAGTTTCCAACAAAGTTGACAAATTCTGCTTAAGCTTTTATATTGCTTTTGCTGTAACTTGTAATAGTTACTGTAATTTCCTCTTTTCTAAAAAGATTCTAATCAAATCAATCACAACTTTTGTTACGAGTTTCAAATACAAATATTGCCGTGAATTTTCTGTTTTTTTAAAAATCAAACAGCTCTTTCTTTAGTGCACATCTTATAATGGGACTTATTCGATTTTTGAAACAGAATTTTTGTTCAATTTACAGTTTTGAGCTAAAACGATTCGAAGAAAGTGCATTAAGAAATACATCCGCCCTTTTAAAACATCAGTCTTGATCTCTACATTGGGGCAAAATGGTTTCAATGGTTTGTGTGTCGAAAGTTTCCTTTAGATCAGAGTAAGTAAAGTCTGATGACTATGTACCAATTTCTGGAATTGCTCTAAAGTCGCAAAATAAGTCAGTGCAAATGGTTTGTGTTGCGAAAACGATGGAAATTCCACTATGAAGAGTATTCAAAAAAATTAAATAGCATCAACTTTTTGAAGTTGTTCATATTTTTACTTTGAACATTGACAAAACCTTACCATATGAAATTTATATGGATAGTTGGAACTATATTCATCGGAAATATATCCAGTATTTTGCATCGAGTCTATGGCGCAATGGAACTCATACATGATATGCTAAAGGGTGATTTTTTAAGAGGTATAGGATTTGATGTACAAAACGATAGAACGATCAATATAATTGAAAGTTTGAAGATGATTTAATGCAAATGTTTGCCGCTTCTCAGAATAATACCACCGGCCCATAATCCACACCAAACAATGACTTTTTTGGGAAGCATTGGTAGCTCTTGCAATGCTTCTGGCTGGTCTTCACTACATATGCGACAATTTTGCTTGTTGACGTATCCAATCAACCAGAAACGAGCTTCGATGGTGAACACAATTTTTCGATAAAAAAGCGGTTCTTCCTCCTACCTTGCCAAAGTCTTTTAATGGTTAAATTATAGGCCAAAATGAACACGTTTTTGACAATGATACAAGACACGTATCATGCGTCATCTGTCAAAAACTGTGTTGCTAAAAAGATACCAGCTAAAAAATCACCTTTTATCACATACTCTAAGTTGACGTGAGTTTCATTAATAACTGTTCAATAACGCTTTCTTTCTTTAACTTTTCGTTTGAGTGTTTGAACAGAATGATTTCACAAGGATAATTTTTTTAAATATTACCATTTAATTCTGTTATAAGTATATCACGTCACTATACAAATTCACTATGTATCTCACGACACTATAAATCTTGTATAATAAACGTCACATCACATATGCACATTTCGAATACAATTTATATTCTTCTTCAGTGTGATAGTTTTGTTTAGTTATTGCTTTCGTTCTATTATATTTCCATGATTTGCATGTTCAGAATGTTATAAGTCTAAGAAAATTACATAATGTATTACAATTCATTAGAAAGCAATAGGAATCCAAAACATGTATTTAATATTGTGAAAAGTTTAAAATAAATCTCAATCAATTTATTTGCAGTTAGCAAAATTCTCTCTACAATGTTACAATCAGAGCAAATTTCTTGATTCACCGTGAATGTAAAAAGTCAGTATTCAGTAATTCCACCACAAATGATGGGTTTGGTTTTGAAACTTTTCATTCGTATTTTTTGATTTGGCTCAAATTCTGTATAAGCGTTAGTTATGGTCAAACGAAACAGTTTGCATCATCATTGTGCCATTTCAACTCTAGCCTTACTTTCGAGAACGGACTAAGATAACATGCTATGAAATTTTTCAATAATACATATATCCCAGGTATCTTCAGCAATGTTTCAGGTAATTATAAGGACTATGAAATGGAATCAGGAAATAGTTTAGAAAATATCACCAGTAGCTTCACTCGTCTCTGCATCCTCCCAACATAGATGATTTGAGGAATCAAAATGTTGAGGTATTTAATAAAGATATTTCTGTAATTAATTCGTCTTTTATAGCAGTTAAGACGACGGAAGAATTTAATGTGAATAAGTACACGGTCTCCTTGGTAAAAAGGCGGGTGGGTAATGTCAGAGACATAACTGGATGTCGTGAAAACGAAAACAACTGACATGTTCTTTAACACTTCTGAATATCAATTAGTTGATCAATTGTATGAATTATGCAAGCATTCCCCTTTTCCACATTTTTCCCAAAAACAAAGAAGACTTCACTTGATCTAGATTACTGTGAATTTCACACAGCGAAAAGTGCAAAAATCGAATCAAACAGTTCTAGATTTGCACTAAACTGAAGATATTTCCCTTCGATTTGCGAACAACAAATCCTAATAGTTCTTTAGAAAATTTTTAGAACCATTAGAACGGCTGATTTTGTTTAATGCTCTCCACCGTTGTTTTTTCACCAATGCAAATGACTGGCAGCTGTGACGTAATCGCTCTTGTCTGGAGCGAAACTAGCTTTGCAAACGACACAAAATACATCTGCTCGCAGTGGCGATAGAATCCAAACTAATCCAATTTTTGTTGAGAATTTTGTTTTTACCTGATTTCGTTTGTAGCTCTTTCACTAATGGGCGGTCCTAACGGTTATAAAAATAGCAGCAAATAGAATTTTAAGTTCAGTTATTTCATTTCGGATTTGCATTTCATTAAAAGAAACTATCCGGATGCTGTGCGGGATTCATTCCTGCCTTTCAGAAGGACCAAACTGTGGAACTCACTACAATATTACACACTGTTTGGAACATTTTCTCGAACGATTTGTTGTACAGCAGCAGATATTTTGTTCTCTTCCTCAGAACGCGTTCTGATTGGCTGGTGTTGACATGGGTCAAATGAGACAGGTTTTTCAATATGTGTACTATTGCAATACTTCAATGCTTTTTCTTTACACGCTTAAGTTGAAAAATTTCGATTCTATTGGTAGTTAGATTATATAAATCCTTTCACAGATCACTGAGCATGTGCTTTAAAAAAGCTTCGAGAAAGGCAAACGCGCCTTATGAATTATCCTCTTTGATACTCGTTTATACCAAATATTTCAGAAGAGTTTAATTTTGAATTATTCGAGATTATGTTACACAACTGAATATTTTATCATAAAATTGTGATCATATTTCCGATGGCATGTAGCAAAAATTATGTTGATTCGTTAGATACAAGAAGAGATATTCACGATCAAAACCTTATCACTCTCTCAGAGGGTAAATTTTGAAAAGGCACCCCATAGTAAAGTAAGTCGTATTCACGACAAAAAAAATTGGTTAAAAAGCAAGCAGTATTGGCTGTTCCTAACAAAACATGTTGCCGTCCATTGGATCCTGATATAAAATGGGAAGTACTGCAGTTCTTTAACGACGATGATATAAGTAGAACTATGCTAGGACAACGAGATTACGTTTCTATCAGAACTAATAGTGGGCGTAAACCAGCTCAAAACCGGCTTTTGCTTTCAAGTCTTAGAGAAAATCTTATCACGAAAAGGTGAACAACAATTATATTTTCCCATTATTAAATCACACTTACTGAATACTATAGTTTGTTGATGCTAGTTTTCACACTGACGCTTTGCATTTATTTATTCCTATAAAAACATCGTTTTTCGAGTTGTTAAAAACTTTTTTACTCGGGAAACTTTTTTATTTAGCATCTCTTCGTTTTTTCAAAACATTCATTAGTTTACTTGTAACTTGACGTTTTTTGTGATATAAAATTTAAAAAAATTTACGGTGAAATAACTGAGAATTTTGAAAAAAAATTTTCATGAAAAAGTTGTAGATTTTTTTTTCAGTGTATATTTTTTTTTTAATTTGATACCTACAACTTTTTTGGACATATTTTTTGTAAAAGTTATAGATTTCTAGTTATAATAGTTTTTTTACGCCCTTTTCAAAAAATAGTCTTGAGTGAAAAAAATCTCTAGACCAATGAAAAAATTTTCATTTGCTATAACGAACACACATGCAAAGTTTAATGCAAATCGAAAGGGGTCGTGACAGAATTTTGCCATTTCTGAACGTTTTGGTGTGGAATTACTCACATACGTATCCACACATACGTGCACACAGAACGTGACATCCAATTTACGGTAATTACGGTGAATCTTATAAAATATGTTTATTCTCCATTAACTCATCTATTCGTTTGAAAAATTACATTGAAATGGATAATATTCTGATTTATTTAACTCTGAAGAAAGTTTCCAACTTGAACTGATTCCTTTTAGCCATTTTATCCGGGCCGTGTAGCTTCGGGTCAATTATCGTATACGACCGGTCATTACGGATTAGTTTTCCATTTGCACTTCGGACCGCAAACATTTAATCGAGATTTCAGTCACACAAGAATGGTTTCTCATTATAGAAAACGATGCCACGCACAAGAAGCTACCTACCGACACAAACGTATTTCGCAGTATGGTATTTATGCTAATTCGACCAGCGCCATTCGAAAGCGAGCTTATTGCTGCTACAAACCCCAGAGGTTTGAGAGTGCACTGTTTATGACGTGACGAAGCAACCTCATATTTCAATCTAACTCCCAGCGTGTAGCTCGTCTTCGGTTGTGCGGTTTGAGCAATAATTCCGAGCTTCGGTCGGAGGCCGTGCACTCCGCTCAGCTTGGATTATTCGATTGAACCGACAGGAACGAACAGCCCGAAGCCTGGAAGGTGCCTTCTAGGAACCACACATATCGAACAACACATTTCCCATGACACCAAAGGTTGTAGACATCTTCGAGGCCAGAAGATGATGCTAGTTATTGGAATGACACGAATCTTGCTATTGTTGAAGATGACTTACTTCCAACGGCGCTGTAAGTCATTTCCTGAAGGACTAACACAACATATCATCTGGAGGTTCGTTTATCGTCTCTATAACAACATCCGAAATATATATTGTTCTCACTTTCTGCCTTCAACTAATTTATCGAATCGAATGTAACTTTTGTTATGGTTCTCATTCCATGATGAACATTTGACCAACTTGAGAAACAGACCATCAGGTTTCATCCAGCATCGGCCGGTCCAGGCTAGCTTTAGGCCAACAATCTGTGTCAGATGTACTTGTTTGCTGTGAGGTAATACTCTGTTTTCGGTTTTAGGCTGGCTAGTTCGAACAGTAGAAGATTTCACAGCAGCATACGAATCGATATCCACTGTCGAATAAACTGTCATCGTCTATGGTTTGTGTTTTTACCGGTTCGGTTTCATCTGAGAAGCGTTGTTGTCCTTTGAAAGTTGCACAACGGTTCCACACAAATTAGATTAACTTCGCTAGGCAAGCTACTCACAAATAATGAACCATACTTGAGTAGACGATTACGGACGATTAATCATACTATTCAAATATCTAAACCATTCTGCCTCACTGTCAACGATGTAACGCTTACATGGGTTTCCCGTTGAGATAGATAAGTTGAATAAAACCGATTTGCCGAGCTGAAAATTAGTCCGGAAAACGAATCTGTCATGGAGGGTAACTCTTGAATGATTTGTGTCTTTTTGTTGTGTTGTGAATCATTAATTTAGTTAAATACATAGTACTGTGCCACCGATCAAATTGTAAAATCTTTAAGCTTGCTTGTCAATGGATAGTTGTAAATCTGACGAAACATTGTCCCTCGTAACTGTGGGAAGTTTTACAATTTCCACACTTTGTTATTTTTACAATTTCCATTCACAGTTTCACAGGGAGTCTAATAAAGTAGCATTTACAGAAAGCGGTGCTTAAATACAACAAATCTGCTTCAATCCACCAAATGGTTTACTTAGCAGTTTCCCATATTTTTAAAACTATAACTAAGCGATTCTTCAAACAACTTTTCATTGAATCTTGAATTAGAATAAGAAAGATTATGTGGGCATAAATAGCCATAACCATTTCAATTTGAACATAGTTTTAAGCTAAATTTAAAAGAATTTTCCCACTTTCCGCATCTCAGTTGTAAATGACGGAGTTGAGATTTCCAACACACTTCACTTTGAAGTTTCGGAGCTGGAAGTCGGATCCGATTGAAATTCATCAGCAGCCTATGGAACCAGAAGACCTTTCATTTGAGCTTAAGCTTTCGAAAATCGGTTTGGTTGTCTGTGAGAAAATAAAGTGAGTTCTGTTTTTGATGGGGGCGGCCCGTTTGGCATAATGCCGATTGGCATAATACCGTTTTACTGTTATTTGACATTTCGTTTTTGACTCATCAGTACGAAGCATCTAAAATTTGGGGGTTAAAAATAAGCTTTTATTTTCCCTTCAAATTATAATACCGTTTGACATAGCGCCGTTTGGCATAATGGTTATTTGGCATTTGGACTCTGAATATTTTAATCTAATATAATTTGTTTGTGTTTCGATAAAATGATGTTTTGTAAGAAAAACTCGAACGAAATGTGCAAATTTTATATTCAGTAGAGGAGAGTGTTCGGTTATCGGTTCCCTTTTATTTTAAGCTCATAATTTCTGACTTGTTGCACATTTTGCGAAAATCTATACATCAATGGAAAGCATCAATGGAATCATCAATGGAAAGCAAATATCATTAACTTTACGTCTGCTTAGCGGTTCAAGTTGAACTGTTTAAGTTTGCAATAAGCAGTTCAATTTGAACTGCTCTGCACTGACGAGTCTAAGACGAAACGTAAAGAAAAGCAAATATTATTATTAATTTAGTAAAGCGATTAAGTTTGGCCATTCCAAAAAAGGTGTTCGGTTACCGGCACCCCAAGAAAATTCGCTAAAAATGGAAAAATATAAGTTAAGACTCCAATTATTCAAAGAAAAACCGGAACGTATTCTTTTCGGAGGTGTTTTGGACAAAAGTCTTCATTGTCTAATGGTGACTTCGCATTGGCTCTCTAGGCTGATTATTTGGATGGTGGCGCCTTTAGTGTTGATTTGGTCAGCTTTCCACATTTTTTCTTAGCCGAAGTAGGGGTAGATGGAGTAAAACGCACCCCCTAAGGAAATGTTTCTATATCCTAAAGAAAATAAAACGTGAAAGTTTCATGTGTGACTATCTTCCGTCACCATTGTTTTTCATATTTACGAACAAACGCTCCCTGAATGCATTGAAAAATACATGAAATGTCTTATTTTTCGAAACCTTCAAAAATTGTCCTTTTAAATATATGCGGGGCATGACGCCCGATCGTAGAAAATACGAGAAATATACATTTTAAATTACGCGGAGTCATGGGTATCCGAACATAGATGCAGGATGATCTTAAACAACGGGTGAACATCCGTCAAAACAACGGAGTAAAACACATGACAACAATGGGGCAAAATGCACTCTCATAAAGCTTCTTCTTAATATCTAAAAAAAAATTTTAGCATTTTCGCCGAAGAAATATTTACCATATGTTAGGTTGCTTACTATTATTCTTTAAATTGATAACTAATACATAACGTTTGTACTCAAATTCTTAGGCATTTTTCCCCACACAACTCAAGTCATTTTGCCCCCAAAAGCATGGGTACGATAATTTTGAAGATTTATCCATAAAATTTCAAATACATCGTCTGTACTAGAACTAATTTTAGAAAAACGAAGGATTGGCAAAGAAGTTCGTTGGTTACATAATAAAAATCATCTTCTTCACTCCAGAAAATTACTATGGAACGAAGACCAAAAATTACATATAACAGAGACATTATTGATTTTGGTGATTTTTCCAGACATGATTGAACTATCGCTACCAAAACATTATAGTAATCTACTGTCATGACAGACTTTCTGTTTCATTGATATTTCAGTGAAAAAAATTGGTAACTTCTGAGAAAAGCAAGAGGTGCATTTTGCCTCGGAGGTACGTTTGACCCCATCTTCCCCTATCTGCTGTATGAGCAGCTAGATGTTTAGCCAAAACTTTGGCTTGCTTTGTTTCTCTGCATATCTGCATATCACTGACAATTTTTCACGATTTGTCGAAGAAAATGGGGTGCCGGTAACCGAAATCGGTAGAAATTGAAAATGCCAAAAAAAAAACTTCGGTTGCGAAAATTTTGGTACCATCCGATATTAAATCACGAAATAGATCGATTGCACCTCATAAATATTCAATCCACTCACAGTTTCGATTGATGCTCTTCGATTTATGATACTATAAAAAAGTCAGAAAAAACTTTTGTGTTGATTTTCATGCAATTAAAATTTGTTTTGAACGCAGCAAATAGTACAAGCGTCTGTTTGCTTCGGTATTCGGCACAAAAAGAACGAGCTGCTTTTACACACACATGACATTTGTCGGAATGACACTATCTGCTTTCTGTCAAAAGTTACGGTTGGGTGCCTGCAACCGAACACCAATATTTCGATGGTATTAGGTGAAATGGAATTATCATTATTTTTTTTAATTCTGTAATAAATAGCACATTATCATTTTATAAAAGCAACTCACTTAGTGCTAGCACAATATTCTGTTCGTATTAGATGACACAGGTCGAGACGTCCGAAGGCCGTGAGTTCGCCTCTGTCTATTTGCTGGATTACCCAAAGCTAGGGGCTATCCCTCAGTTCAAAATCGCAGTAAATTAGAAAAAAAACTTTATTAAGCAGCATGTTGCTCTGTTATGCCAAATGACTGTTATATCAAATGAAAATATTATGTTAAAAAACCATTATGCCAAATAACTATTATGTCAAACGGCGTTATGCCATACGTGGTAGACCCGTTTTCGATTACTATTTATGAACCGGGAACTGCTAATTAAAAGTATTTCGATCGATTTTTCAGTGTCATGTATAGAAACACGCTTCTGAAATTGAAAACTTTATACTTGTCCGTAATTCTGGAACCGGAAGTAGTATCCAAATTCGATACAGTTCCATGGAATTGTAAAATCTTTCATTTAAACCACAGCTTGTAAAATCGACCAAGCGGTTTCTGAAAAAATCGGGTGTGTTTTTTTTTGTATTTTTGCACATTTTTACCCGTTACTCAGAAACCAGAAGTTTGACCGGAATAAAATTCAATAGCAGGTTATGGAACCATGAAACCTTTAATTTGAATTTGAGTTTGTGAAGTTCGGTCCACCCATCTTCGAAAAAATCGAATGCCTATTTTTGTTACCTATAGAACGTGTGAATACGCACACCCACATAGAAAAATAATGCAATCAATGTGAAAACCGTCTTTTGAACCGAGGCCCGGAAGAGAGTCGCATAACATTCGACTCAGTTCGTCGAGTACGCAATGCTGATTTTGACAAACTTAGAATCAAATGAAAGGTCTTATAGCTCCATACAAAATTCCTGAATATTGTTTGGATCCGACTACCGGTTCCGGAATTATAGGGTAAAATGAGCAAAAAATATGAAAATAAGTGCACCAACTTTCCTAGGAGATGGCGGAATCGATTTTCGCAAACTTAGATTCAAATAAAAAGCCTTGCGGTCATATACAAAATTCCTGAATTTTGTTTGGATCTGACTTCCGGTTCCGGAATTATGGGGTAGTGATGTCAATGAAAACTGTAAATAATAATATCGTGACCGAAATTGATTAATCATCCAATCACAAAGTAGGTTTTATTCAACTGATTCAAAAATAATACCCGGTTTAGCTTGAACTGCAAATACAAAAGTAACGGAAGTGCAGAATTTTGCTTGGTTCGTTTATTCTCGAATAATTAGGTTAATCGAAATAGAGTAAGCAATTGGAATTATAGCACTATGTCTCTGTAATCAATATTCAAAATGAAGATTTTTTTGCTTTTTTGTTAGTGGATGTTGAAAATGAAACAAATTCATTAAAGCTAACCAGTAAAAAGGTCATATTAGATTATATCCAAGCAAACTAACCGTGACTGAACCGGTCGAACTTTGATTCAAATAATTGTTTTATTATTTTATTGAATGAGGTTGAATTTTTATCCGGATTCGACTACCAGGATTATGACAGATAAAAATGTCTAACCTTCATATAGTGTTCGTCACAAAAAAGTACGAAGTTTTCGAAGCAGATTGTAAAATTATTCGAACTTGTAGGCTTGGCTACTTAATGGCCCAAAAAACTTACAGCAACTGAGACAGTTTCTCGATTCCGGTTCCGGAAACAGTTGTTCGAAATGTTCACTATGAAACATGCATCGATTTCTCGTGAAATACTGATTAAAAAGGCACCATAACACCATTAACAAGTGGATTAAAACAGGTTTTTCTAAAGACTGCTGAAACATATTTTAAGCTACTGACTTGAAATTTACCTGTATTATCAACGATCGTTTCATTCGATTGCTAATTTTCTTCATAAACTTTACACTATCGAGTCACTTAGTGGAATAAGCGACAACTAATCTAACGATGGTCAAACTTTTTATCTCGCCCGGAAATAATTTTTTCCAAATAATATGAAATATATTCCTCGTTGGTAAATTCGTTATGGAGTTGGCTACTGGTTCGAGTCCCGTCTCGAATATTTTCGCGATTTTCATTACATAATTGTATTCACATGCCATTTTTTCAAGCTGTTTTCCCGGTTAGATACTGATAAAATTTAAAACTAGCTCAAGACGGCTCTACGTCTTAACAAGACTACAACACAAATCGTTCCTCCGTGGTGTTGATGACCTTCCCGCGCAAGCATATTTTTCTATTGATGAATCATTTTTCGAGGTTTGATAGCAGATAATAGTACACAGGAGCCAAATCGAGCGGACAAGGTGGATGGGAAAACAATTGAAGCCCTAAATCGATAATGTAAGCCATGGTAGCGATGCATTGTCTTGTTAAAGAAAAAAAATTTCCAGCTCGTATGAGGCCATTCGATAAAGATTTTCGTCTTCAATCAACGCATTATTGATGTTCAGTAATATTCACTGCTATTGGTTTTTCCTTTTTCGAAATATTCCAAGAAAAGAGGCAACACTAATTCTAAAAAAACGTACGTCATCTCCTTTATGATTCTTTGAGACTCCTGAGGATGACACGGAGGATTCGTATCGATTACAGTCAGTTTCTGGGTGTATACAATCTCCAATATGTAAAGCTGAATACAGTTTTGATCAACAGTGTTTAATCGACACAAAATATTGCATCCAATTCGGAAACATGGTGAAACACACTTCCGAAGTGCGCACGCGTTAGTGTTTTTTTTTATTATTATTTTATTTCGGAATCTGCATGCTTGGCATCCAGCAGTAGGTTTTTTTAAGCTGTAGAATTTTACCCAAAAAAAATCTATTTTTTACATTCATCTGTGTAATGCCATCGGATGATCCGCTACTGCGAACTTCATCGGCAGTGCAATTTCAGTCACCATGAAACGCTCGAAAGCTGACTCGAATATTTCACGGAGTAAGTAAGAAAGTTACCTGCTTCGCGATCTCGGATGGAATCATAACTAATTACCACGATGGAAATTGACGTTTTCTATATAACAGTCGCTCTGTTTCAATCAAGATTCCGGCCAATACGAGATGTTGTTTAAAAAAAATCCAATGATGACAAGCTTATGTCAAGTATATTTCGTTGCCAAGTCTAAATTTGATAAATTTAGAAATTATCGAAATTTTCCAAAAAAGTTGATGATTTGGTAGGCGATCTACGGTTGTGGAGAAATAAGCGCTCTTTTCACCACTTACGGTAAAATCAGCAGTGTGATTTATACGGAAGAGTGGCTTCAGCGCCGGATGTGTTACTGAAGTTTTATATGTACTTACTTCATCTCTGAAAATTGTGAAACTTACATCAGTAAACTCTTACTCCTTTCACTTTTCTAGTCACGTCATAAAACATTTCACCTCGATCTCTTGAAGCTATTTCATTCATAAAACTGCATTGAGTAAAATGGTCTCTACGCTGATAGTATCAAACCTAAAAATAAAGTGTTTTATATTGATAAGTTTACAGGACATATATTCCGATGTGTACAAAATCATACTATGTCCTAAAGGTCTAGTTGACTGGTTCCGAAGGATTAAAGTTTGGATATGATTGGTATGATCGGAAAATATTAATTGTTCATACAAAATTGAAGTGCATAATCTAGATATGCGTCAATTGCTTATCATTTGCAATTACAATTTCCTCGACACACCGCAGAACCCGGAACCAACTCAGACTAACTAATACGTTTTACCTTTTCATATTTGCAATCAATTGGTCATATAGACACTGAACCAAGTATCGAAATAGCTTGTTTAAAAATGGGTTCGATTGGCGTTACTCGGTGGAGCCGCTCTACCTTAGAATGCGATCACTTTCACGTACATACGACATAAATTACGCAGCTAAAACATAATTAAAATTTGCAATGAAACATGAGTTGATGAAAAATGATGGCATTGCTGCCGAACAGCTATTTGAAAACAAGGCGACAAGGAACGAAGACGAAATGAACTCACCACCATCTGAATGATTTATGTTGCACCTAGCATAAAGTCACTTATATGTTGATTTTGGATCAACACATCAATCCAGCAAAACGAGGAAAAAGCGAAGAGTGAATTCCTGGAATGTCAATCGGATAACTATAAACGAAAAAATCACACACTATGCATAGAGACATGCTGGTATGCATCAGCCATATTAATGATGTTACAGAGATTACAAATTGTAACAATTTTACTCTATGGCCAGCAAAACTCCATTCACAGTCCATACAGTCTTTTACTTCCTTCGCCTATAAATTTATTTTAGTCGAAGATCCTATACTGAAATATGACCTTCTATTGCAGATTACTCATGACAAATGTTCGCATCCATGTATTCGTGCTAGCTTCGAGCCCCAATCAGTGCATGCTCGGATCCCCCCAGCTCATTGCCCAATTGTTTCAAAGCATGCAGCACCGGCAGTCGAAAGTTTTTTTTTGCAACAGTCTATAAAGCAAAACATCAATCTTGGATGCAGGTCAAATCAGAACAGCAAGCTGAAGCAATTATGCAAACGAGCCTCTGGGGAGTGTTGCACCGGACAAGGAAACTGCTCATCCGAAAATATAATCTCGGCAAAGCAGTTTTGGTGACAATGCCATAAACAATCATCGGTACACAATCTTCTAAAAGTACCGATAGTACAGCATTCACATAACACTGTTATTTCGATGGTTGTTTAGAATGTGTTGTCATCAGCTCCGTCGGGCAGCTACATCTGGCTGTCCGTTCTATGACCATCGTTGAGGGCAGGACATAATCTTCACCAGGCGATTCGAGGGGACAGACGGCCGGTACCAGCAGTGGGTGGCAGTACGGGTAGTACATGTACTGAGATCTATGGGCTTGCTCAACCGACTGAAACACTCGTAAAATATTGACATATTATCATGCTTTAGACGGGACATGAGCACCATCAATCTCGTAGTCATGGGCGGATCCTTTCTCAATGTGGCAGTAGCAACAGTATACCGGCCGTGTCCTGGCCTAGCTCGTGTATCTTCGACTGATAGTTTCTCATAAATTCAGCACACGAACCGGAGGCCGGCGAGGGAGAGTGTCGAACGTGAAAGTTCAATGGCGTTAGCCCATCCAGCAGGGCTGAAGTGAAGCCTTCCACTTACCATTTGGGGTCCTTCGGGTCCAATTAAATCGAAAGATTCGTTAAATTGAATACATTGAAACTGTTTGGTCTATGTATTTGCTTCAAGAAGAGGAAAGAAATAGTTGATTTGGAAACAAATTGGTATTTTTTGCCTGTGTAAAATACAAAGTATTTTATTGTCAAGAGTCTCGTGTTCTAGATTAAAAATGTTGGCACGTGATATGTTATTAGTTTTGATTAGATTCATGCTCATAAAATTTACCGAGGGCTGAGGGAACTATAGTTTCGGATAGTCTTACCTGGCCAAACTGCAACCGAAACGGTTAGAGGACGGAGGCTGAGAAATCTACCATTTCATTTTTCATTATATTTTATTATTTAATTATTTTGCTTCGAGATATACTTAATCCCTAGAGGATGAAAATAGAAAAAAAATTTCGCCTTACTTCCAGAACTCTCGAGGAGCTTGAAATATGAAAAAAGATTTATAATATTATTCAAAACTCTTGAAACCCCGAAGCGAATTTGATGAGTATCAAACGGAGAAATCAGATTGGCAAAATTACATGCGAATGCAGCTATGTGATGAAAACCGCGAAAACGTTACCGCAACGACGGGACTCGAACCTGTAGCTAACTCTTAACAGGAAAAATTGTTTTACCAATTAAACTACCCTGCATATTAAAAAACACATGAAGAGATATCTCAATAGACAAGAAGAACCGACCATGCTTCGCTTTACTTGGACATCTCAGCATTCAATTATTGTCATATCTCTATGGAAACACATAGAACAAAATTTATCTATCGTCACTTCTACTTTGCCATCCGACGCTGATTTGATATTTTGTATTTGCCACCTTTTGCTGCCTATGGCGTACATCAGCGTCATATATCTATTTGATGATCTCATCCGATGTGTGGTAGCAGTAGTGACGATTGGGATATCAATTTTTTCGGTTTTCATCATATAGCTGCATTCGCATGTCATTTTTCGGATCTGTTTTGCCCGTTTGATACTGATCAAATTTAAAACTAGCTCAGGACGGCTCTACGTCTTAATGAGATTACAAAAAAATCATTGTTAATTAACTTAATTACTTTTTTGTAAACACTGTGAAAACCAGCTGTTTATCCTAGTCCCAGAGAGCCGAATGCCATATACTATTCGATTCAGCTTGACGAACTAAGCAAATGTCTGTATGTGCGTGTATGTATGTAACAAAAATATGCACTCACTTTTCTCAGGGATGACTTAACCGAAATTTAAAAACTTAGATTCAAATGAGAAGTCTTATAGCCGCAGAGCCTGCTATTGAATTTCATTTGGATCCGACTTCCCGTTCCGAAGTTATAGGGTAATATCATGTGTACAACTTTGCTTCCGCCGTTTTCCGATAGGTGGCTGTACCGGCTGAGGCTGGTCAAAATACATAGATGATAATGCCTTCAAAATGAGTGTCTACAGTGCCTAACGAATTGTCATCGCCGTTTCAGTGACAGTTATTCTTGTTTTCGTATTATTCACGCTCGAAAATATCTGTTTAAGTGCCCAATTCTCGCCATTTGCGGGAAGTTTTACTTTTCTGTTACAACTCGAAAAAAATGTAACTGAAGCGCATCGAATGCTTTCAAAAACTTACGGTGTTGCTGCTCTGAGTAAAAGAACGTGTCGGGAGTGGTTTCAACGTTTAAAAAAATGGTGATTTCGATGTCGAAGACAAACATGATGGTGGAAGAGAAAAAACGTTCAAAGATGAATAACAATTTACCACGAGCTCTTAAAACCGGGTGAAACCATCACAGGAGATCGCTACCGAATGCAACTGATGCGCCTTAGTCGTGCGCTAAAAGAAAAGCGGCCACAGTACCAAGAGCGACATGGCAAAGTCATCCTCCAACACGACAATGCTCGGCCTCACGTCGCAAAAGTGGTCAAAAAGTACCTGGAAACGCTGAAATGGGAAGTCTTGCTCCAGCCGCCGTATTCCCAAGATGTCGCCCCTTCTGACCATCACCTATTCTGTTCGATGGCACACGGCCTGGCACATCAACATTTTCAATCCTTCGAATAGTTGGAAAAATGGATTGCTTCATGTATAGCGTCAAAAAAGGACTCCTTTTGATATACGAAAGATATTGAAGTTATTTGAAAATTTCTAGAATGTTTCATCCGTATCCGACTTCCGGTTTCGGAACTAGAGCGAGTTAACTAGAAAATTTTTAATTTCATGAGTGTTTTTCACAAACGATGGCAAAAACAGGTATGCATCCTAAAAACCTTACTGATAAATACTTCTAGTTGGCCTAAATTTTTAGTTCGTTAGTGACTTAATTCGACGGTACAGCGTCTGCACAACTCCGAAGGATGAACTCTCTTCGATTTCTCCGCGATGATCGAACCGATTTTCACAAATCTTGATTTAAATTGTAGCTCATATTGTCTCAGAAGCTACTGTGAAACTTCATCCGGATCTGTTTTGTCGGTTACGTCACTTATACTGTCATATCTCTGGAACCAAAAGTCACAGCCGTTTGATCTTTGAACTTGATCAATGGCCAAACAGTAGCTTTCAAACGAGTATAAGTTTGTTAAAATCAGTTCAGCCATCTCTGAGAAAATTGAGCGCGTATAAATATTTTCTAAAAGTGCACACACACACCCACACACACACACACACACACACACACACACACACACACACACACACACACACACACACACACACACACACACACACACACACACACACACACACACAGACAGACATTTTCCGATTTCGTCGAACTGAGTCGAATGGTATATAACACTATGGGTCTCTGGCAAAACTATGGGTCTAACAGGCAAAAAATATCTAATGCGGCTGTGCCGCCGAGGCATCTTGGCTTCGGTTATGTGGCTGCGTCACATCAGTTATTCAGGAGACGT